>NC_091956.1:0-108295 GCF_031021105.1 Erythrolamprus reginae
CTGGTGCGAGGGGCTGGCGCAGGGGTGGCTGGCGCGGGAGATGTCTGGCGCGGGGGGTGGCTGGCGCGGGGGTGGCTGGCGCGGGGGTGTCTGGCGCGGGGGGTGTCTGGCGCGGGGGTGTCTGGCGCGGGAGTGTCTGGCGCAGGGGGGCTGGCGCGAGGGGCTGGCGCGAGGGGCTGGCGCGAGGAGGGCTAGCGAGGGGGCTGGCGGGAGGGCTCGCAGTGGGGCTGGCGCGAGGGGGGGCTGGCGAGGGGGGCTGGCGGGGGGGGCTTGCGGGGGGTGCCGGCGCGAGGGGGGCTGGCGCGGGGGGTGTCTGGCGCAGGGGGGTGTCTGACGCGGGAGGGCTGGCGCGGGGGGGGCTGCGCGGGGAGGGTGGCGCGGGGGTGTCTGGCGTGGGGGTGTCTGGCGTGGGGGTGTCTGGCGCGGGGGGCTGGCGCGGGGGGGCTGGCGCGAGGAGTGCTGGCGAGGGGGCTGGCAGGGGGGCTTGCGGGGGGTGCCGGCGCGAGGGGGGCTGGCGCGGGGGGTGTCTGGCGCGGGGGGGTGTCTGACGCGGGAGGGCTGGCGCGGGGGGGGCTGCGCGGGGGGGCTGGCGCGAGGGGCTGGCGCGAGGGGCTGGCGCGAGGGGCTGGCGCGAGGGGCTGGCGCGGGGGGTGGCTGGCGCGGGGGTGGCTGGCGCAGGGGTGGCTGGCGCGGGGCGTGGCTGGCGCGGGGATGTCTGGCGCGGGGGGGCTGGCGCGGGGGTGTCTGGCGTGGGGGGTGTCTGGCGCGGGGGGGGCTGGCGCGGGGGGGGGCTGGCGCGAGGGGCTGGCGCGAGGAGGGCTGGCGAGGGGGGCTGGCGGGGGGGCTTGTGGGGGGGCCGGCGCGAGGGGGGCTGGCGCGGGGGGTGTCTGACGCGGCAGGGCTGGCGCGGGGGGGCTGCGCGGGGGGGCTGGCGCAAGGGGCTGGCGCAAGGGGGGGCTGGCGCGGGGGGGGCTGGCGCGGGGGGGGCTGGCGCGGGGGTGTCGGCGCGGGGGTTTCTGGCGCGGGGGGTGTCTGGCGCAGGGGGTGTCTGGTGCGGGGGTGTCTGGCATGGGGGTGTCTGACGCGGGGGGGGCTGGCGCGGGGGGGCTGGCGCGAGGGGCTGGCGCGAAGAGGGCTGGCGAGGGGGCTGGCGCGAGGGGGGGCTGGCACGCGGGGGGGGCTGGCGCGCGGGGGGAGCTGGCGCGCGGGGTGTCTGGCGCACGGGGTGTCTGGCGCGGGGGTGTCTGGCGCGGGGTGTCTGGCGCGGGGGTGTCTGGCGCGGGGTGTCTGGCGTGGGGGGGCTGGTGCGAGGGGCTGGCGCAGGGGTGGCTGGCGCGGGAGATGTCTGGCGCGGGGGGTGGCTGGCGCGGGGGTGGCTGGCGCGGGGGGTGTCTGGCGCGGGGGTGTCTGGCGCGGGGGTGTCTGGCGCGGGAGTGTCTGGCGCAGGGGGGCTGGCGCGAGGGGCTGGCGCGAGGGGCTGGCGCGAGGAGGGCTAGCGAGGGGGCTGGCGGGAGGGCTCGCAGTGGGGCTGGCGCGAGGGGGGCTGGCGCGGGGTGTGTCTGACGCGAGGGGTGTCTGGCGCAGGGGGTGTCTGGCGCGGGGGGTGTCTGGCGCGGGAGGGCTGGCACGGGGGGGCTGGCGTGGGGGGGCTGGCGCAAGAGGCTGGCGCGAGGGGCTGGCGCAAGGGCTGGCGCGAGGGCTGGCGCAGGGGGGGCTGGCGCAGGGGGGGTCTGGCGCGGGGGGGGCGGCGCGGGGGGGCCAATGGGAGGGGCCGGCGTGAGGGGCCGGCGCGAGGAGGGCCGGCGCGGGGGGTGTCGGCGCGGGGGGTGTCTGGCGCGGGGGTTGTCTGGCGCGGGAGGTGTCTGGCGCGGGGGGGCTGGCGCGGGGGGGCTGGCACGGGGGGGCTGGCGCGGGGGTGTCTGGCGCGGGGGTGTCTGGCGCGGGAGTGTCTGGCGCGAGGGGCTGGCGCGAGGGGCTGGCGCGAGGAGGGCTAGCGAGGGGGCTGGCGGGAGGGCTCGCAGTGGGGCTGGCGCGAGGGGGGGCTGGCGCGGGGTGTGTCTGACGCGAGGGGGTGTCTGGCGCAGGGGGTGTCTGGCGCGGGGGTGTCTGGCGCGGGGGGGCTGGCGCAAGAGGCTGGCGCGAGGGGCTGGCGCAAGGTCTGGCGCGAGGGCTGGCGCAGGGGGGGCTGGCGCAGGGGGGGTGGCGCGGGGGTGTCTGGCGCGGGGGGTGTCTGGCACGGGGGTGTCTGGCGCGGGGGTGTCTGGCGCGGGGGGGGCGGCGCGGGGGGGCCAATGGGAGGGGCCGGCGTGAGGGGCCGGCGCGAGGAGGGCCGGCGCGGGGGGTGTCGGCGTGGGGGTGTCTGGCACGGGGGTTGTCTGGCGCGGGGGGTGTCTGGCGCGGGGGGGCTGGCGCGGGGGGGCTGGCACGGGGGGGGCTGGCGCGAGCGGCTGGCGCGAGGAGGGCTGGCGAGGGGACTGGCGCGGGGGGGGCTGGCGCGGGGGAGGCTGGCGCAGGGGGGGGTGTCTGGCGCGGGGGGGGGCGGCGCGGGGGGGCCAACGGGAGGGGCCGGCGTGAGGGGCCGGCGCGAGGAGGGCCGGCGCGGGGGGGTGTCGGCGCGGGGGTGTCTGGCGCGGGGGTTGTCTGGCGCGGGGGTTGTCTGGCGCGGGGGTGTCTGGCGCGGGGGGGGCTGGCGCGGGGGGGCTGGCATGGGGGGGCTGGCGCGAGCGGCTGGCGCGAGGAGGGCTGGCGAGGGGACTGGCACGGGGGGGGCTGGCGCAGGGGGGGCCTGGCGCGCGGGGGTGTCTGGCGCGCGGGGTGTCTTGCGCGGGGGTGTCTGGCGTGGGGGGGGCTGGCGCGGGGGGTGTCTGGCGCGGCGGGGGGCTGGCGCGGGGGCGCTGGCGCGGGGGGGCTGGCGCAAGGGGCTGGCGCGAGGAGGGCTGGCGAGGGGCTGGGCGGGGGGGGCTCGCAGGGGGGCTGGCGCGAGGGGTGTCTGGCGGGGGGGTTGTCTGGCACGGGGGGGCTGGTGCGGGGGGGCCGGGCGCAGGGGTCTGCTGCGAGGGCTGGCGCGGGGGCCTCGCGAGGTGGCCTGGCGTGGGGGGGCTGGCGCGGGGGGTCTGGCACGGGGGGCTGGCGAAGGGGCTGGCGGGGGGGCTGGTGCAGGGGGCCTGGCAGGGGGGCCAGGCGCGGGGGCCCTGGCGCGGGGGGGCTGGCACGAGGGGGCTGGCGCGGGGGCTCTGGCGTGGGGTGGCTGGCGCGGGGGGGCTGGCGCGGGGGGGCCTGGCACAGGGGGCTGCCGGGGGGGGCTGCCGCGAGGGGGGCTGGCGCGGAAGGGCTGGCGCGGGGGGGGGCTGGCGCGGGGGGGCTGGCACGGGGGGGGCCTGGCGGCGGGCGTGCCTGGCACGGGGTGGCTGGCGCAGGGGTGGCTGGCGCGGGGGTGGCTGGCGTGGGGGATGTCTGGTGCGGGGGGTGGCTGGCGCGGAGGAGGGCTGGCGCGGGGGGGGCCTGGCGCGCGGGGGTCCTGGCATGGGGGGGGCTGGTGAGGGGGCTGGCGAGGGGGCTGGCGGGGCGGCTGGCAGGGGGGGCTGGCGCAGGGTGACTGGCGCAAGGGTCTGGCGCGAGGAGGGCTGGCGAGGGGGTTGGCGGGGGGGCTTGCAGGGGGGCTGGCAGGGGGGCTGGCGCAAGAGGCTGGCGCGGGGGGGCCTGGCGCATGGGGGGGCTGGCGAGGGGGCTGGCGGGGGGGGCTGGCGCAAGGGGCTGGCGTGAGGAGGGCTGGCGAGGGGGCTGGCGGGGGGGCTCACAGGAGGGCTGGCGGGGGGGCTGGCGCGGGGGGGGCTGGCGGGGGGTGTCTGGCGTGGGGGTGGCTAGCGGGGGAGGGTAGCGGGGGGGCTAACGGGAGGGGGCTAGCGGGAGGGGGCTAGCATGGGGGGGGCTGACGCGGGGGGGCTGGTGCGAAGGGGGGGGCTAGCATGGGGAGGCTAGCGGGGGGGGGCTAGCATGGGGCAGGCTAGCCTGCTAGTCCCCAGCCTGCTACGCCCCCCCACACTAGTCCCCTCCACACTAGCCCCCCCCCACGCTAGTCCACGGGTGGAGCGGGGGGGCTAGCGGGGGGGGACTAGCGGGGGGGAGTAGCGGTGGTCACGTCCGGTATTGCATACCCCAAAAGAAATCTATTGGATTGTAATTTTATTATCCGATATCTTTATTATTAACGCCTTATTAATATTAACAAGCGATGATGCGGGTTTGCTACATCAAAGGAATGGGGGAGCAATCCTGAAAGGCAAGGAGGGTGGGGGCAATTCTAATCTCTGGGGAGAGTTGGTTCCAGAGGGCCGGGGCCTCCACAGAGAAGGTCCCGCCATCACATTAACCCCACTATGCCTGATTCAGCATTGTTCATGATGGGAAACCTGCCCTCCGGTGGTCACGTCCGGTATTTTGCGGAGGCAAAAAGAAATCTATTGGATTTTAATTTTATTATCCGATATCTTTATTATTAACGCCTAATTAATATTAACAAGCGATGATGCGGGTTTGCTACATCAAAGGAATGGGGGAGCAATCCTGAAACGGAAGGAGCGTGGGGGCAATTCTAATCTCTGGGGGGAGTTGGTTCCAGAGGGGCGGGGCCGCCACAGAGAAGGTCCCGCCATCACATTAACCCCGCCTATGAAGTCTTGACTTCTATAGCAGAGCACTATCGCCCTGAGCTATCGATCTCCTACGTACCAGGCCTGTCTTTTTTGGGGGCTTTATTTTCTGTTTCTATTACCTATATATGTTTTTTAACCCCAACCACCACCACCCAAACGCCCTGACCTTTGAACCCTGACACCCAACCCCTGAAATTTGACCCTCACCCCCCTGACCTTTGACCCCCCTGACTTTGACACCTTTCACCCCCCTGACCTTTGACCCCCCCCTGACCCCTTGACCTCCTGACCTTTCACACCCCTGACCTTTAACCCTGGACTCCTGACACCCCAGCCCCCAACCTTTGACCTCCTGACCTTTGACCCACTACCTCCTGACTCCAACCTCTCACACCCCCCCCAAACCTTTCACCTCCTAACCTCAACCTTTCACCCCTGACCATGCACCCTTAACCCCCTGACCATTCACCCCTACTGGCCCAACTCCATTTCCTGCCCCCCTCCGCTAATAACCCTAACCCCTAGAACGATAAAACCATAGCCCCCAAAATTAAAACATACTCACCATCCTAGGAATCACGCGCTTGCAGGGACTTTCCAATTGACCCCGTTTGGTGGAGAAAAGTGAATTAGGTGGTCTGACATTTCAAACTTCCGGAAGCCCTGCTTTTAAAGCAGGGCCACCGATAGGCCGGAATTACCGGTAGTAGCATCCACAGCCTAGCCGTTGCCATTTGCAGCGTGACTGTGACTTGAATGGCTAAGGAAGTTAATTGGATTTGATGACAAAAAATTTTGAGTCACACCTAATTTAGTATACCTTAAGGTTATGGTGTTAACATTTTTTTCCCAACTTGTTCCCTTCTAAGTGTGAGGAAAAGATGCGTTGCTTTGCGGTTCACGTGTTTTTTGGATCCGTTTAGCCATTTTAGATTTAAGAAAAACCATCCTGGGTTCGAGAAGCGAGCATTGTGGGAAGTGGGAAGATTTGAATATGCAAAGCAGAAGCTGCTTACGCCTACTAAGATCTTTTTAGAGCCACGTACGATCCGGACCGAAAACTCTTCATTTCGAGGGCTTATGTTTGGTCGATTCGAATACTTTTTTCACTTGGAAAGTAGTCTCAAGGTTTCTGCACGCAATGATATCAACGTTGAAATGAAAAAGGTAATTCTTATTGGTTTATTTTGGCGATATAATGCATGCCCCCCCCCCGTTTTTGTGAAAGGTTTTTCAATTTATGGATAGTTTTGCTTGCAAAATGGATTCTATTTTACTAAAGTTGCTGTGGGATTGGTAGCTTGAACATTTCTGAATATAAGAAAAATATAAAGGAACTGAAAAAAATGATTCTTACTGCTTTTTTAAAATCAAAAATAAGCCCCCCCCCCCCCTCGGCTGCTTGCAACCGTTTTCGCTTTTTATTTCTTTATGCTCCCAATCCGAAATATTCCTTAAAATCTTAGGCGTTCGTTTACTCGATTTAACGATGCTGATCCTAAAAATATATTTTTGGGGTGGTGGCTAATTGTTTTCTGGACAAAAAAAAAATCATCGCTTCCAGTCTGTTTCTCTTCGTATCTGACCGGACCGAAAATAATTTTTTTTAGGTACTTGAATTTGATCTTTTTCAAAACTTTTTCCACAGGAAAACTAGTTTCAACGTTTATGAACGTAATGATATGAAAATTGAACTGGAAAAATTGAGACTTCTATTTTTATTTTGATCGAAAATCCCCTCCCCCCATCCTTTCTGAATTTCGTGTCCGTTTATATTTTTTAAGGCTACAAATCCCTAAGGAATTTCCCCCCAAAAGGTTTGATATACTAAATTGAACGATCCTGAACGTAAGAAAAATATAAATGAACTTTAAAAAATGTTTCTTATTGGTTTATTTTTGCCACAAAAGGGCCACCCCCGCTCGGCCTTGCTGTGTGCCTTTATTGTCACTTTTTCTACATATTTGGCTAGAAATATTTGGAATATCCTTTTGAAAATCAACCGCGTTGTACCCAGAGAACTAATTTTATGAAAGAAATCCGTTTTACTAAAAAAAGTATGTAAGTTTGAAATTAACAGCATAATTTTGTCACTAAAGGTAATAAAGTTGATGTGGTGGTGCATCTTGGCACAAACGATTTGTCCCAGAAATGTTAATGTAGTAAAAAGAGATTTTCAATGTCTAAGTGTGGAGCTGGGTAAAATAACTGATTCGGTGACTTTCTCAGAGGTGTTACCGGTTTGTGGCCAGGAGGGTAAAACAAGTTGTATCGGAGAGTTTAATGTGTGGTTAAGGCAGTGGTGTAAAGCTGAAGGTTTTGGTTATGTAAGTCATGATGTCAGTAGGTGGTCTAATAGGGAGTTGTTTAAGAGGGATGGTTTGCATCCATCGTACAGAGGTGCCCAGGTGCTCGGTGAGGAATTCAGAACTTTTTGGGACAGGCATTTAAACTACGTAAAGGGGACAGAGATGTACCAGATGGGGAGGATTTCTGTCCCCGACCAATGAGGATAAATCAGTTTCTGGAAGCTTATGAAAAGGGAGCTGTAAATAAAATAGATGTAGTTGTGGATGATAAGGGGCAAACTAATAATGAAAATAATGTTCTTCGGGTAATGTGCACGAATGCTCGAAGCTTGAGCAACAAGCTCTGTGAGTTAATGGCCATAATATCTAGAGATAATTTGGATCTGGTTGCCGTAACTGAGACGTGGTTTAAGGATTGTAATGAATGAGAAATATCCATACCGGGATATACACTGTATAGGAAGAATAGAATAGAGAGAAGGGGAGGTGGAGTAGCCGTTTATGTTAAAGAAAGTCTAAAAACAATACTAATTCAAAATACGTGTAAAGATCTGGAGACCCTCTGGATTTGCATGCAAAATAAAGACGCTTCTGTCATTAGAATTGGGGTGATTTATTATTTATTTATTTATTTATTTATTTATTATTTGGATTTGTATGCCGCCCCTCTCCGAAGACTCGGGGCGGCTCACAACAAGTGAAAAAAAAATCCAATACATAATCCAATTAATTAAAATATTAAAAGTTTTAAAAAAAACCTATACTAACATACACACACACAAGCATACCATGTATAAATCTATAGGCCTCCAGGACAATCTGAGGAACATGACAACAAGATGGTGGATGAGATTACCCTAATGGCAGTAAAGGGAGATATTATGGTTATGGGTGATTTCAACATGCCTGATGTTATGGTTTGATGTAAAAACTGATTATGAGCAATCCTATACTGCAACCAAAGTATTGGATTTCAGAAAAACAAATTTTAATGCAATGGGGGAATATTTACATAATGAATTAAAGGGGAGGGATAAAATGGCAGGAGCGAGCACCCGGTGGACTGTATTAAAAAAGGCCATCTTAAAAGCCACAGGACTGTATGTAAGACAAATAACTAAAGGTAAAAGGAAGAAGAAACCGCTATGGTTTAGCAATCATGTAAGGGCTATAGTCAATGAAAAAAAGGCTGCCTATAGGAGGTATAAAGAGTCTGGAAGTGTAGCTGATAGGGAGCTGTATAAAATGAGACAGAAGGAGGCGAAACAGATAATATATGCTGCTAAAGCCTCAAAAGAGGAAGAAATTGCAAAATCTGTAAAGAAGGGGGATAAAACCTTCTTCAGATATATTAGTGATAGGAAGAAGAAAAACTGCAGCATCGCGAAGCTTAGTACCGGGAATAATACATGCATTGATGGGAATATGGAGATCGCTGACCATTTCAATCGCTACTTCTGTTCAGTTTTCTCAAAAGACACCTTACAAAATAATACTATAGAGGGATGTAGCATTGCTTCCAGCTGTACGGATTCAGCTCCAGTGATCTTAGAAGCCGATGTCTTAGAAGAACTTCAAAGATTAAAGATAAATAAGGCAATGGGTCCAGATGGCATCCACCCCAGAGTTCTTAAAGAACTCATATCTGTCATTGCTACCCCCCTGACTGATTTGTTGAACCAATCCCTGTTAACAGGAGATGTTCCTGAGGATTGGAGAATGGCCAGTGTTGTGCCTATCCGCAAGAAGGACAGTAGAGAAGAAGCTGGTAACTACAGGCCAGTTAGCTTGACATCAGTTGTAGTTAAAATGATGGAGACTCTACTCAAAAAGAGGATAAATCGGCATCTAAAAAACAATAACTTATTGGACCCAAATCAGCATGGCTTTACTGAAGGCAAATCGTGTCAGACTAATCTCATTGAGTTCTTTGACTATGTCACAAAGGTGTTGAATCAAGGTGGTGCCGTGGATATTGCCTATCTGGACTTCAGCAAAGCCTTTGATACGGTTCCACATAAAGAGCTGATAGATAAATTAGTGAAGATTGGACTTAATCCCTGGATAGTTCAGTGGATTTCAAGCTGGCTGAAGCGTAGACATCAGAGAGTTATTGTTAATGGCGAGTATTCTGAGCAGAGACAGGTTACAAGCGGTGTGCCACAAGGGTCTGTTCTTGGTCCTATTCTTTTTAATATGTTTGTGAGTGACATAGGGGAAGGTTTGGTAGGGAAGGTTTGCCGATGACTCTAAAGTGTGCAGTAGGGTTGATATTCCTGGAGGGATCTGTAATATGGTAAATGATTTAGTGTTACTAGATAAATGGTCAAACCAATGGAAACTGCAGTTTAATGTTTCCAAATGTAAAATAATGCACTTGGGGAAAAGGAATCTCAATCTGAGTATTGCGTTGGCAGTTCTGTGTTAGCAAAAACTTCAGAAGAGAAGGATTTAGGGGTAGTGATTTCTGACAGTCTCAAAATGGGTGGAGCAGTGCGGTCGGGCGGTAGTAAAGGCAAGTAGGATGCTTGGCTGCATAGCTAGAGGTATAACAAGCAGGAAGAGGGAGATTGTGATCCCCTTATATAGAGCGCTGGTGAGACCACATTTGGAGTACTGTGTTCAGTTCTGGAGACCTCACCTACAAAAGATATTGACAAAATTGAACGGGTCCAAAGACGGGCTGCAAGAATGGTGGAAGGTCTTAAGTATAAAACGTATCAGGAAAGACTTAATGAACTCAATCTGTATAGTCTGGAAGACAGAAGGAAAAGGGGGGACATGATCGAAACATTTAAATATGTTAAAGGGTTAAATAGGGTTCAGGAGGGAACTGTTTTTAACAGGAAAGTGAACACAAGGACAAGGGGACACAATCTGAAGTTAGTTGGGGGAAAGATCAAAAGCAACTTGAGAAAATATTACTTGACTGAAAGAGTAGTAGATCCTTGGAACAAACTTCCAGCAGACGTGGTTGGTAAATCCACAGTAACGGAATTTAAGCATACCTGGGATAAACATATATCCATTGTAAAATAAAGTACAGCAAATAGTATAAGGGCAGACTACATGAACCATGAGGTCTTTTTCTGCCGTCATTCTTCTATGTTTCTATGTTTCTATTTTTATATAAATTGAAATAACTTTATTTATTTATTTAATCATTTGTTTATTTAATCGTTTACTTATTGGATTTATATGCCGCCCCTCTCCAAAGACACGGGGCGGCTAACAGCAGTCATAAAACAGTGTACAATTATAATCCAATACTAAGAACGAATTAAAAAACCCCTTAATATAAACAACCAAACATACATACATACAAACATACCATGCATAAAATTGCAAAGGCCTAGGGGGAAAAGGAATCTTAATTGCCCCGTGCCTGGCGACAGAGGTGGGTTTTGAGTAGCTGACGAAAGGCAAGGAGGGTGGGGGGCAATTCTAATCTCTGGGGGGAATTGGTTCCAGAGGGCCGGGGCCGCCACAGAGAAGGTCCCGCCGTCACATTAACCCTGCTATGCCTGATTCAGCATTGTTAATAATAGAAAACTGCCCTCCGGTGGTCACGTCCAGTATTGCGGACGCAGAAAGAAATCTATTGGATTTTAATTTTATTATCCCATATCTTTATTATTAATGCCTTATTAATATTAACAAGCCATGATGAGGTTCGCTACATCACAGGAATGGGGGAACAATCCTGAAAGGCAAGGAGGCTGGGGGCAATTCTAATCTCTGGGGGAAGTTTGTTCCATAGGGCCGGGGCCGCCACAGAGAAGGTCCCGCCATAACATTCACCCTGCTATGCCTGATTCAGCATTGTTAATGATAGAAAACTGCCCTCCTGTGGTCACGTATTGCGGACACAAAAAGAAATCTACTTTTTAAATTGGATTTTAATTTTATTATCCGATATCTTTGTTATTAATGCCTTATTAATATCAACAAGCCATGATGCGGTTTGGTACATCAAAGGAATGGGGGAACAATCCTGAAAGGCAAGGAGGGTGGGGGCAATTCTAATCTCTGGGGGGAGTTGGTTCCAGAGGGCCGGGGCCGCCACAGAGAAGGTCCCGCCATCACATTAACCCCGCTATGCCTGACTCAGCATTGTTAATGATAGAAAGCTGCCCTCCGGTGGTCACATCCGGTATTGCGCACGCAGAAAGGAATCTATTTGATTTTAATTTTATTATCCGATATCCTTATTATTAACGCCTTATTAATATTAACAAGCGATGATGCGGGTTTGCTACATCAAAGGAATGGGGGAGCAGTCCTGAAAGGCGAGGAGGGTTGGGGCAATTCTAATCTCTGGGGGAAGTTGGTTACAGAGGGCCGGGGCCGCCACAGAGAAGGTCCCGCCATCACATTAACCCCCCTATGCCTGATTCAGCATTGTTAATGATAGAAACCTACCCACCGGTGGTCACGTCCGGTATTTTGCGGAGGCAAAAAGAAATCTATTGGATTTTAATTTTATTATCCGATATCTTTATTATTAACGCCTTATTAATATTAACAAGCGATGATGCGGGTTTGCTACATGAAAGGAATGGGGGAGCAGTCCTGAAAGGCAAGGAGAGTGGGGGCAATTCTAATCTCTGGGGGGAGTTGGTTCCACCGGGCCGGGGCCGCCACAGAGAAGGTCCCGCCATCACATTAACCCCGCTATGCCTGATTCAGCATTGTTAATGATAGAAACCTGCCCTCCGGTGGTCACGTCCGGTATTTTGCGGAGGCAAAAAGAAATCTATTGGATTTTAATTTTATTATCCGATATCTTTATTATTAACGCCTTATTAATATTAACAAGCGATGATGCGGGTTTGCTACATCAAATGGATGGGGGAGCAGTCCTGAAAGGCAAGGAGGGTGGGGTCAATTCTAATCTCTGGGGGGAGTGGGTTCTAGAGGGCCGGGGCCGCCACAGAGAAGGTCCTGCCATCACATTAACCCCGCTATGCCTGATTCAGCATTGCTAATGATAGAAACCTGCCCTCCGGTGGTCACGTCCGGTATTTTGCGGAGGCAAAAAGAAATCTATTGGATTTTAATTTTATTATCCGATATCTTTATTATTAACGCCTTTGTTAATATTAACAAGCGATGATGCGGGTTTGCTACATGAAAGGAATGGGGGAGCAGTCCTGAAAGGCAAGGAGGGTGGGGACAATTCTAATCTCTGGGGGGAGTTGGTTCCAGCGGGCCGGGGCCGCCACAGAGAAGGTCCCGCCATCACATTAACCCCGCTATGCCTGATTCAGCATTGTTAATGATAGAAACCTGCCCTCTGGTGGTCACGTCCAGTATTTTGCGGAGGCAAAAAGAAATCTATTGGATTTTAATTTTATTGTCCGATATCTTTATTATTAACGCCTTATTAATATTAACAAGCGATGATGCGGGTTTGCTACATCAAAGGGATGGGGGTGCAGTCCTGAAAGACAAGGAGGGTGGGGTCAATTCTAATCTCTGGGTGGAGTTTGTTCCAGAGGGCCGGTGCCGCCACACAGAAGGTCCCGCCATCACATTCACCCTGCTATGCCTGATTCAGCATTGTTAATGATAGAAAACTGCCCTACTGTGGTCACGTATTGCAGACACAAAAAGAAATCTACTTTTTAAATTGGATTTTAATTTTATTATCCGATATCTTTATTATTAATGCCTTATTAATATCAACAAGCCATGATGCGGTTTGATACATCAAAGGAATGGGGGAGCAACCTTGAAAGGCAAGGAGGGTGGGGGCAATTCTAATCTCTGGGGGAAGTTGGTTCCAGAGGGCCGGGGCCACCGCAGAGAAGGTCCCGCCATCACATTAACCCTGCTATGCCTGATTCAGCATTGTTAATGATAGAAAACTGCCCTCCGGTGGTCACGTCCGGTATTGCGGACGCAAAAAGAAATCTATTGGATTTTAATTTTATTATCCGATATCTTTATTATTAATGCGTTATTTATATCAACAAGCCATGATGCGGTTTGATACATCAAAGGAATAGGGGAGCAATCCTGAAAGGCAAGGAGGGTGGGGGCAATTCTAATCTCTGGGGGGAGTTTGTTCCAAAGGGCCGGGGCCGCCACAGAGAAGATCCAGCCATCACGTTCACCCTGCTATGCCTGATTCGGCATTGCTAATGATAGAAACCTGCCCTCCGGTGGTCACGTCCGGTATTTTGCGGAGGCAAAAAGAAATCTATTGGATTTTAATTTTATTATCCGATATCTTTATTATTAACGCCTTATTAATATTAACAAGCGATGATGCGGGTTTGCTATATCAAAGAAATGGGGGAGCAGTCCTGAAAGGCAAGTAGGGTGGGGGCAATTCTAATCTCTGGGGGAAGTTGGTTCCAGAGGGCCGGGGCCGCCACAGAGAAGGTCCCGCCATCACATTCACCCTGCTATACCTGATTCAGAATTGTTAATGATAGAAAACTGCCCACCGGTGGTCACGTATTGCGGACACAAAAAGAAATCTACTTTTTAAATTGAATTTTAATTTTATTATCCTACATCTTTATTATTAATGCCTTATTAATATTAACAAGCCATGATGCGGTTCTCTACATCAAAGGAATGGGGGAGCAATCCTGAAAGGCATGGAGGGTGGGGGCAATTCTAATCTCTAGGGGGAGTTGGTTACAGAGGGCCGGGGCCGCCACAGAGAAGGTCCCGCCATCACCTTCACCCTGCTTTGCCTGATTCAGCATTGTTAATGATAGAAAACTGCCCTCCTGTGGTCACGTATTGCGGACACAAAAAGAAATCTACTTTTTAAATTGGATTTTAATTTTATTATCCTATATCTTTATTATTAATGCCTTATTAATATTAACAAGCCATGATGCGGTTCGCTACATCAAAGTAATGGTGGGAGCAATCCTTAATTTAGAATAAATTTATTAAATATATACAATAAAAACCAGATACAGAAAGACAAAAGAGATATGCATATTGTACATTTTTTACACTCTACTTATGTAGTAATTGGGGAGTGGGAGAAGGGGGTTGTGAAGGGATGGAAGTAGTTATAGAAGGAAGGAGGATAGGGAGAAGAAGGAGGGGGGGTTAGATGAGCGAAAACCAGCGTTAGAGCTGGGTCTTTCATGATTTGCGGCCTGTAGTTTGAGTTCGTAGTTGGTGTGTTTTACCCTAAGGCTTTATTGATATGTTTTGAATGTAGTTTTTAGTGCCAATATATATAATTCATTTAGGGGTTTTATTTTCTTTGTAAAGTTGGAGTTTGTGTCGATCGATGTTTACAGTTTGTTGTTTCAGTTTGATGTTATGATTTGTGATGTAAATTGCTATTTTTTCAAGTTGTTTTTGTTGGATATTTTTCTTGATGGGTAATTTTTAGATAATTCCTTTTTTTAACCAGAGGTACCATTTATCCCAAGCTTTGTAGAAATCTGTCTCATCCTTGTTTTGCAGTTCCATTGTTAGTTTGGACATTTCTGCGCATTCCATTATTTTAATCAAGAGTGATAGAGTAGTTGGGGTTTTTTCTTGCTTCCAAAATTGTGCATATAAAATCCGTGCGGCTGTAATAATATGGATTATAATATATCTGTTTTCTTTACTAAAATTTTTGTCTTGTAATTCCTAGTAGAAATAGTTCGGGTTCGCATGGATAGTCTGAGAGGTAATTTGTTCTAGTATAGTTTTAATTTTTTCCCAATATTTTTGGGTGGTTTCACATGTCCACCAGATGTGGTAATATGTACCTGGTTTTTCTCTGCATTTCCAACATAATGGTGATAGATTTGGATACATTTTTGCAAGTCTAGCAGGTGGCAAGTGCCATCTGTAGAACATTTTATAATGGTTTTCCTTATATGAGGTTGCCATCGTTAGTTTATAGTTAGCAGTCCAAATTTTTTCCCATTCATTTAAATAAATTGTGTATCCAAAGTTTTGTGACCACGCTATCATAGATCCTTTAAATTGGATTTTAATTTACTATCCGATATCTTTATTATTAATGCCTTATTAATATCAACAAGCCATGATGCGGTTTGATATATCGAAGAAATGGGGGAACAATCCTGAAGGCAAGGAGGGTGTGGGCAATTCTAATCTCTGGGGGAGTTGGTTCCAGAAGGCCGGGGACGCCACAGAGAAGGTCCCGCCATCACATTAACCCTGCTATGCCTGATTCAGCTTTGTTAATGATAGAAAACTGCCCTCCGGTGGTCACGTCCGGTATTGCGGACGCAAAAAGAAATCTATTGGATTTTAATTTTATTATCCGATATCTTTATTATTAATGCGTTATTAATATCAACAAGCCATGATGCGGTTTGATACATCAAAGGAATAGGGGAGCAATCCTGAAAGGCAAGGAGGGTGGGGGCAGTTCTAATCTCTGGGGGGAGTTTGTTCCAAAGGGCCGGGGCCGCCACAGAGAAGATCCCGCCATCACATTCACCCTGCTATGCTGATTCAGCATTGTTAATGATAGAAAATTGCCCTCCGGTGGTCAGGTATTGCGGACACAAAAAGAAATCTACTTTTTAGATTGAATTTTAATTTTATTATCCTATATCTTTATTATTAATGCCTTATTAATATTAACAAGCCATGATGCGATTTCCTACATCAAAGGATTGGGGGAGCAATCCTGAAAGGCAAGGAGGGTGGGGGCAATTCTAATCTCTGGGGGGAGTTGGTTCCAGACTGCCGGGGCCGCCACAGAGAAGGTCCCGCCATCACATTCACCCTGCTATACCTGATTCAGAATTGTTAATGATAGAAAACTGCCCTCCGGTGGTCACGTATTGCGGACACAAAAATAAATCTACTTTTTAAATTGAATTTTAATTTTATTATCCTACATCTTTATTATTAATGCCTTATTAATATTAAAAAGCCATGATGCGGTTCTCTACATCAAAGGAATGGGGGAGCAATCCTGACAGGCAAGGAGGGTGGGGGCAATTCTAATCTCTGGGTGGAGTTTGTTCCAGAGGGCCGGTGCCGCCACACAGAAGGTCCCGCCATCACATTCACCCTGCTATGCCTGATTCAGCATTGTTAATGATAGAAAACTGCCCTACTGTGGTCACGTATTGCAGACACAAAAAGAAATCTACTTTTTAAATTGGATTTTAATTTTATTATCCGATATCTTTATTATTAATGCCTTATTAATATCAACAAGCCATGATGCGGTTTGATACATCAAAGGAATGGGGGAGCAACCTTGAAAGGCAAGGAGGGTGGGGGCAATTCTAATCTCTGGGGGAAGTTGGTTCCAGAGGGCCGGGGCCACCGCAGAGAAGGTCCCGCCATCACATTAACCCTGCTATGCCTGATTCAGCATTGTTAATGATACAAAACTGCCCTCCGGTGGTCACGTCCGGTATTGCGGACGCAAAAAGAAATCTATTGGATTTTAATTTTATTATCCGATATCTTTATTATTAATGCGTTATTTATATCAACAAGCCATGATGCGGTTTGATACATGAAAGGAATAGGGGAGCAATCCTGAAAGGCAAGGAGGGTGGGGGCAATTCTAATCTCTGGGGGGAGTTTGTTCCAAAGGGCCGGGGCCGCCACAGAGAAGATCCCGCCATCACGTTCACCCTGCTATGCCTGATTCAGCATTGTTAATGATAGAAAATTGCCCTCCGGTGGTCACGTATTGCGGACACAAAAAGAAATCTACTTTTTAGATTGAATTTTAATTTTATTATCCTATATCTTTATTATTAATGCCTTATTATTATTAACAAGCCATGATGCGATTTCCTACATCAAAGGATTGGGGGAGCAATCCTGAAAGGCAAGGAGGGTGGGGGCAATTCTAATCTCTGGGGGGAGTTGGTTCCAGACTGCCGGGGCCGCCACAGAGAAGGTCCCGCCATCACATTCACCCTGCTATACCTGATTCAGAATTGTTAATGATAGAAAACTGCCCTCCGGTGGTCACGTATTGCGGACACAAAAATAAATCTACTTTTTAAATTGAATTTTAATTTTATTATCCTACATCTTTATTATTAATGCCTTATTAATATTAAAAAGCCACGATGCGGTTCTCTACATCAAAGGAATGGGGGAGCAATCCGGAAAGGCAAGGAGGGTGGGGGCAATTCTAATCTCTGGGTGGAGTTGGTTCCAGAGGCCCGGGGCCGCCACACAGAAGGTCCCGCCATCACATTAACCCCGCTATGCCTGATTCAGCATTGCTAATGATAGAAACCTGCCCTCCGGTGGTCACGTCCGGTAGGGAGCAATCCCGAAAGGCAAGGAGGGTGGGGGCAATTCTAATCTCTGGGGGGAGTTGGTTCCAGAGGGCCGGGGCCGCCACAGAGAAGGTCCCGCCATCAGATTAACCCAGCTATGCCTGATTCAGCATTGCTAATGATAGAAACCTGCCCTCCGGTGGTCATGTCCGGTAGGGAGCAATCCCGAAAGGCAAGGAGGGTGTCGGCAATTCTAATCTCTGGGGGGAGTTGGTTCCAGAGGGCCGGGGCCGCCACAGAGAAGGTCCTGCCATCACATTAACCCCGCTATGCCTGATTCAGCATTGCTAATGATAGAAACCTGCCCTCCGGTGGTCACGTCCGGTATTTTGCGGAGGCAAAAAGAAATCTATTGGATTTTAATTTTATTATCCGATATCTTTATTATTAACGCCTTATTAATATTAACAAGTGATGATGCGGGTTTGCTACATGAAAGGAATGGGGGAGCAGTCCTGAAAGGCAAGGAGAGTGGGGGCAATTCTAATCTCTGGCGGGAGTTGGTTCCAGCGGGCCGGGGCCGCCACAGAGAAGGTCCCGCCATCACATTAACCCTGCTATGCCTGATTCAGCATTGCTAATGATAGAAACCTGCCCTCCGGTGGTCACGGGCAAAAAGAAATCATTTGGATTTTAATTTTCTATCCGATATCTTTATTATTAACGCCTTATTAATATTAACAAGCGATGATGCGGGTTTGCTACTTCAAAGGAATAGGGGAGCAGTCCTGAAAGGCGAGGAGGGTGGGGGCAATTCTAATCTCTGGGGGGAGTTGGTTCCAGCGGGCCGGGGCCGCCACAGAGAAGGTCCCGCCATCACATTAACCCCGCTATGCCTGATTCAGCATTGCTAATGATAGAAACCTGCCCTCCGGTGGTCACGTCCGGTATTTTGCGGAGGCAAAAAGAAATCTATTGGATTTTAATTTTATTATCCGATATCTTTATTATTAACGCCTTATTAATATTAACAAGCGATGATGCGGGTTTGCTACATCAAAGGAATGGGGGAGCAGTCCTGAAAGGCAAGGAGGGTGGGGGCAAATCTAATCGCTGGGGGGAGTTGGTTCCAGAGGGCCGGGGCCGCCACAGAGAAGGTCCCGCCATTACATTAACCCCGTTATGCCTGATTCAGCATTGCTAATGATAGAAACCTGCCCTCCGGTGGTCACGTCCGGTATTTTGAGGAGGCAAAAACAAATCTATTGGATTTTAATTTTATTATCCAATATCTTTATTATTAACGCCTTATTAATATTAACAAGCAATGATGCGGGTTTGCTACATGAAAGGAATGGGGGAGCAGTCCTAAAAGGCTATGAGGGTGGGGGCAATTCTAATCTCTGGGGGGAGTTGGTTCCAGAGGGCCGGGGCCGCCACAGAGAAGGTCCCGCCATCAGATTAACCCAGCTATGCCTGATTCAGCATTGCTAATGATAGAAACCTGCCCTCCGGTGGTCATGTCCGGTAGGGAGCAATCCCGAAAGGCAAGGAGGGTGGGGGCAATTCTAATCTCTGGGGGGAGTTGGTTCCAGAGGGCCGGGACCGCCACAGAGAAGGTCCCGCCATCACATTAACCCCGCTATGCCTGATTCAGCATTGCTAATGATAGAAACCTGCCCTCCGGTGGTCACGGGCAAAAGGAAATCTATTGGATTTTAATTTTATTATCCGATATCTTTATTATTAACGCCTTCTTAATATTAACAAGCGATGATGCGGGTTTGCTACATCAAAGGAATGGGGGAGCAGTCCTGAAAGGCAAGGAGGGTGGGGTCAATTCTAATCTCTGGGGGGAGTTGCTTCTAGAGGGCCGGGGCCGCCACAGAGAAGGTCCTGCCATCACATTAACCCCGCTATGCCTGATTCAGCATTGCTAATGATAGAAACCTGCCCTCCGGTGGTCACGTCCGGTATTTTGCGGAGGCAAAAAGAAATCTATTGGATTTTAATTTTATTATCCGATATCTTTATTATTAACACCTTATTAATATTAACAAGCGATGATGCGGGTTTGCTACATGAAAGGAATGGGGGAGCAGTCCTGAAAGGCAAGGAGAGTGGGGGCAATTCTAATCTCTGGGGGGAGTTGGTTCCAGCGGGCCGGGGCCGCCACAGAGAAGGTCCCGCCATCACATTAACCCTGCTATGCCTGATTCAGCATTGCTAATGATAGAAACCTGCCCTCCGGTGGTCACGGGCAAAAAGAAATCATTTGGATTTTAATTTTCTATCCGATATCTTTATTATTAACGCCTTATTAATATTAACAAGCGATGATGCGGGTTTGCTACTTCAAAGGAATGGGGGAGCAGTCCTGAAAGGCGAGGAGGGTGGGGGCAATTCTAATCTCTGGGGGGAGTTGGTTCCAGCGGGCCGGGGCCGCCACAGAGAAGGTCCCGCCATCACATTAACCCCGCTATGCCTGATTCAGCATTGCTAATGATAGAAACCTGCCCTCCGGTGGTCACGTCCGGTATTTTGCGGAGGCAAAAAGAAATCTATTGGATTTTAATTTTATTATCCGATATCTTTATTATTAACGCCTTATTAATACTGTATTAACAAGCGATGATGCGGGTTTGCTACATCAAAGAATGGGGGAGCAGTCCTGAAAGGCAAGGAGGGTGGGGGCAAATCTAATCTCTGGGGGGAGTTGGTTCCAGAGGGCCGGGGCTGCCACAGAGAAGGTCCCGCCATCACATTAACCCCGCTCTGCCTGATTCAGCATTGCTAATGATAGAAACCTGCCCTCCGGTGATCATGTCCGGTAGGGAGCAATCCCAAAAGGCAAGGACGGTGGGGGCAATTCTAATCTCTGGGGGGAGTTGGTTCCAGAGGGCCGGGGCCGCCACAGAGAAGATCTCGCCATCACATTAACCCTGCTATGCCTGATTCAGCATTGTTAATGATAGAAAACTGCCATCCGGTGGTCAGGTCCGGTAGGGAGCAATCCCGAAAGGCAAGGAGGGTGGGGGCAATTCTAATCTCTGGGGGGAGTTGGTTCCAGAGGGCCGGGGCCGCCACAGAGAAGGTCCCGCCATCACATTAACCCCGCTATGCCTGATTCAGCATTGCTAATGATAGAAACCTGCCCTCCGGTGGTCACGGGCAAAAAGAAATCTATTGGATTTTAATTTTCTATCCGATATCTTTATTATTAACGCCTTATTAATATTAACAAGCGATGATGCGGGTTTGCTACATGAAAGGAATGGGGGAGCAGTCCTGAAAGGCAAGGAGGGTGGGGACAATTCTAATCTCTGGGTGGAGTTGGTTCCAGAGGGCCGGGGCCGCCACAGAGAAGGTCCCGCCATCACATTTACCCATCTATGCCTGATTCAGCATTTCTAATGATAGAAACCTGCCCTCCGGTGGTCACGTCCGGTATTTTGCGGAAGCAAAAAGAAATCTATTGGATTTTAATTTTATCATCCGATATCTTTATGATTAACGCCTTATTAATATTAACAAACGATGATGCGGGTTTGCTACATCAAAGGAATGGGGGAGCAGTCCTGAAAGGCAAGGAGGGTGGGGGCAATTCTAATCTCTGGGGGGAGTTGGTTCCAGAGGGCCGGGGCCGCCACAGAGAAGGTCCCGCCATCACATTAACCCCGCTATGCCTGATTCAGCATTGCTAATGATAGAAAGCTGCCCTCCGGTGGTCACGTCCAGTATTTTGCGGAGGCAAAAAGAAATCTATTGGATTTTAATTTTATTATCCGATATCTTTATTATTAACGCCTTATTAATATTAACAAGCGATGATGCGGGTTTGCTACATCAAAGAAATGGGGGAGCAGTCCTGAAAGGCAAGGAGGGTGGGGGCAATTCTAATCTCTGGGGGGAGTTGGTTCCAGAGGGCCGGGGCCGCCACAGAGAAGGTCCCGCCATCAGATTAACCCAGCTATGCCTGATTCAGCATTGCTAATGATAGAAACCTGCCCTCCGGTGGTCACGGGCAAAAAGAAATCTATTGGATTTTAATTTTCTATGCGATATCTTTATTATTAACGCCTTATTAATATTAACAAGCGATGATGCGGGTTTGCTACATGAAAGGAATGGGGGAGCAGTCCTGAAAGGCAAGGAGGGTGGGGACAATTCTAATCTCTGGGGGGAGTTGGTTCCAGAGGGCCGGGGCCGCCACAGAGAAGGTCCCGCCATCACATTTACCCATCTATGCCTGATTCAGCATTGCTAATGATAGAAACCTGCCCTCCGGTGGTCACGTCCGGTATTTTGCGGAAGCAAAAAGAAATCTATTGGATTTTAATTTTATCATCCGATATCTTTATGATTAACGCCTTATTAATATTAACAAGCGATGATGCGGGTTTGCTACATGAAAGGAATGGGGGAGCAGTCCTGAAAGGCAAGGAGAGTGGGGGCAATTCTAATCTCTGGGGGGAGTTGGTTCCAGCGGGCCGGGGCCGCCACAGAGAAGGTCCCGCCATCACATTAACCCCGCTATGCCTGATTCAGCATTGCTAATGATAGAAACCTGCCCTCCGGTGGTCACGGGCAAAAAGAAATCATTTGGATTTTAATTTTCTATCCGATATCTTTATTATTAACGCCTTATTAATATTAACAAGCGATGATGCGGGTTTGCTACTTCAAAGGAATGGGGGAGCAGTCCTGAAAGGCGAGGAGGGTGGGGGCAATTCTAATCTCTGGGGGGAGTTGGTTCCAGCGGGCCGGGGCCGCCACAGAGAAGGTCCCGCCATCACATTAACCCCGCTATGCCTGATTCAGCATTGCTAATGATAGAAACCTGCCCTCCGGTGGTCACGTCCGGTATTTTGCGGAGGGAAAAAGAAATCTATTGGATTTTAATTTTATTATCCGATATCTTTATTATTAACGCCTTATTAATATTAACAAGCGATGATGCGGGTTTGCTACATCAAAGGAATGGGGGAGCAGTCCTGAAAGGCAAGGAGGGTGGGGGCAAATCTAATCTCTGCGGGGAGTTGGTTCCAGACTGCCGGGGCCGCCACACAGAAGGTCCCACCATCACATTAACCCCGCTATGCCTGATTCAGCATTGCTAATGATAGAAACCTGCCCTCCGGTGGTCACGTCCGGTAGGGAGCAATCCCGAAAGGCAAGGAGGGTGGGGGCAATTCTAATCTCTGGGGGGAGTTGGTTACAGAGGGCCGGGGCCGCCACAGAGAAGGTCCCGCCATCAGATTAACCCAGCTATGCCTGATTCAGCATTGCTAATGATAGAAACCTGCCCTCCGGTGGTCATGTCCGGTAGGGAGCAATCCCGAAAGGCAAGGACGGTGGGGGCAATTCTAATCTCTGGGGGGAGTTGGTTCCAGAGGGCCGGGGCCACCACAGAGAAGGTCCCGCCATCACATTAACCCCGCTATGCCTGATTCAGCATTGCTAATGATAGAAACCTGCCCTCCGGTGGTCACGGGCAAAAGGAAATCTATTGGATTTTAATTTTATTATCCGATATCTTTATTATTAACGCCTTCTTAATATTAACAAGCGATGATGCGGGTTTGCTACATCAAAGGAATGGGGGAGCAGTCCTGAAAGGCAAGGAGGGTGGGGTCAATTCTAATCTCTGGGGGGAGTTGGTTCTAGAGGGCCGGGGCCGCCACAGAGAAGGTCCTGCCATCACATTAACCCCGCTATGCCTGATTCAGCATTGCTAATGATAGAAACCTGCCCTCCGGTGGTCACGTCCGGTATTTTGCGGAGGCAAAAAGAAATCTATTGGATTTTAATTTTATTATCCGATATCTTTATTATTAACGCCTTATTAATATTAACAAGCGATGATGCGGGTTTCCTACATGAAAGGAATGGGGGAGCAGTCCTGAAAGGCAAGGAGAGTGGGGGCAATTCTAATCTCTGGGGGGAGTTGGTTCCAGCGGGCCGGGGCCGCCACAGAGAAGGTCCCGCCATCACATTAACCCCGCTATGCCTGATTCAGCATTGCTAATGATAGAAACCTGCCCTCCGGTGGTCACGGGCAAAAAGAAATCATTTGGATTTTAATTTTCTATCCGATATCTTTATTATTAACGCCTTATTAATATTAACAAGCGATGATGCGGGTTTGCTACTTCAAAGGAATGGGGGAGCAGTCCTGAAAGGCGAGGAGGGTGGGGGCAATTCTAATCTCTGGGGGGAGTTGGTTCCAGAGGGGCGGGGCCGCCACAGAGAAGGTCCCGCCATCACATTAACCCCGCTATGCCTGATTCAGCATTGTTAATGATAGAAAACTGCCATCCGGTGGTCACGTCCGGTAGGGAGCAATCCTGAAAGGCAAGGAGGGTGGGGGCAATTCTAATCTCTGGGGGGAGTTGGTTCCAGCGGGCCGGGGCCGCCACAGAGAAGGTCCCGCCATCACATTAACCCCGCTATGCCTGATTCAGCATTGCTAATGATAGAAACCTGCCCTCCGGTGGTCACGTCCGGTATTTTGCGGAGGGAAAAAGAAATCTATTGGATTTTAATTTTATTATCCGATATCTTTATTATTAACGCCTTATTAATATTAACAAACGATGATGCGGGTTTGCTACATCAAAGGAATGGGGGAGCAGTCCTGAAAGGCAAGGAGGGTGGGGGCAAATCTAATCTCTGCAGGGAGTTGGTTCCAGAGTGCCGGGGCCGCCACACAGAAGGTCCCACCATCACATTAACCCCGCTATGCCTGATTCAGCATTGCTAATGATAGAAACCTGCCCTCCGGTGGTCACGTCCGGTAGGGAGCAATCCCGAAAGGCAAGGAGGGTGGGGGCAATTCTAATCTCTGGGGGGAGTTGGTTACAGAGGGCCGGGGCCGCCACAGAGAAGGTCCCGCCATCAGATTAACCCAGCTATGCCTGATTCAGCATTGCTAATGATAGAAACCTGCCCTCCGGTGGTCATGTCCGGTAGGGAGCAATCCCGAAAGGCAAGGACGGTGGGGGCAATTCTAATCTCTGGGGGGAGTTGGTTCCAGAGGGCCGGGGCCGCCACAGAGAAGGTCCCGCCATCACATTAACCCCGCTATGCCTGATTCAGCATTGCTAATGATAGAAACCTGCCCTCCGGTGGTCACGGGCAAAAGGAAATCTATTGGATTTTAATTTTATTATCCGATATCTTTATTATTAACGCCTTATTAATATTAACAAGCGATGATGCGGGTTTGCTACATCAAAGGAATGGGGGAGCAGTCCTGAAAGGCAAGGAGGGTGGGGTCAATTCTAATCTCTGGGGGGAGTTGGTTCTAGAGGGCCGGGGCCGCCACAGAGAAGGTCCTGCCATCACATTAACCCCGCTATGCCTGATTCAGCATTGCTAATGATAGAAACCTGCCCTCCGGTGGTCACGTCCGGTATTTTGCGGAGGCAAAAAGAAATCTATTGGATTTTAATTTTATTATCCGATATCTTTATTATTAACGCCTTATTAATATTAACAAGCGATGATGCGGGTTTGCTACATGAAAGGAATGGGGGAGCAGTCCTGAAAGGCAAGGAGAGTGGGGGCAATTCTAATCTCTGGGGGGAGTTGGTTCCAGCGGGCCGGGGCCGCCACAGAGAAGGTCCCGCCATCACATTAACCCCGCTATGCCTGATTCAGCATTGCTAATGATAGAAACCTGCCCTCCGGTGGTCACGGGCAAAAAGAAATCATTTGGATTTTAATTTTCTATCCGATATCTTTATTATTAACGCCTTATTAATATTAACAAGCGATGATGCGGGTTTGCTACTTCAAAGGAATGGGGGAGCAGTCCTGAAAGGCGAGGAGGGTGGGGGCAATTCTAATCTCTGGGGGGAGTTGGTTCCAGAGGGGCGGGGCCGCCACAGAGAAGGTCCCGCCATCACATTAACCCCGCTATGCCTGATTCAGCATTGTTAATGATAGAAAACTGCCATCCGGTGGTCACGTCCGGTAGGGAGCAATCCTGAAAGGCAAGGAGGGTGGGGGCAATTCTAATCTCTGGGGGGAGTTGGTTCCAGAGGGGCGGGGCCGCCACAGAGAAGGTCCCGCCATCACATTAACCCCGCTATGCCTGATTCACCATTGCTAATGATAGAAACCTGCCCTCCCGTGGTCACGTCCGGTATTTTGCGGAGGCAAAAAGAAATCTATTGGATTTTAATTTTATTATCCGATATCTTTATTATTAACGCCTTATTAATATTAACAAGCGATGATGCGGGTTTGCTACATGAAAGGAATGGGGGAGCAGTCCTGAAAGGCAAGGAGAGTGGGGGCAATTCTAATCTCTGGGGGGAGTTGGTTCCAGAGGCCGGGGCCGCCACAGAGAAGGTCCCGCCATCACATTAACCCCGCTATGCCTGATTCAGCATTGCTAATGATAGAAACCTGCCCTCCGGTGGTCACGGGCAAAAAGAAATCTATTGGATTTTAATTTTCTATCCGATATCTTTATTATTAACGCCTTATTAATATTAACAAGCGATGATGCGGGTTTGCTACATGAAAGGAATGGGGGAGCAGTCCTGAAAGGCAAGGAGGGTGGGGACAATTCTAATCTCTGGGGGGAGTTGGTTCCAGAGGGCCGGGGCCGCCACAGAGAAGGTCCCGCCATCACATTAACCCCGCTATGCCTGATTCAGCATTGCTAATGATAGAAAGCTGCCCTCCGGTGGTCACGGTCAAAAAGAAATCTATTGGATTTTAATTTTCTATCCGATATCTTTATTATTAACGCCTTATTAATATTAACAAGCGATGATGCGGGTATGCTACATCAAAGGAATGGGGGAGCAGTCCTGAAAGGCGAGGAGGGTGGGGGCAATTCTAATCTCTGGGGGGAGTTGGTTCCAGCGGGCCGGGGCCGCCACAGAGAAGGTCCCGCCATCACATTAACCCCGCTATGCCTGATTCAACATTGCTAATGATAGAAACCTGCCCTCCGGTGGTCACGTCCGGTATTTTGCGGAGGCAAAAAGAAATCTATTGGATTTTAATTTTATTATCCGATATCTTTATTATTAACGCCTTATTAATATTAACAAGCGATGATGCGGGTTTGCTACATCAAAGAAATGGGGGAGCAGTCCTGAAAGGCAAGGAGGGTGGGGGCAATTCTAATCTCTGGTGGAAGTTGGTTCCAGAGGGCCGGGGCCGCCATAGAGAAGGTCCCGCCATCACATTAACCCCGTTATGCCTGATTCAGCATTGCTAATGATAGAAACCTGCCCTCCGGTGGTCACGTCCGGTATTTTGAGGAGGCAAAAACAAATCTATTGGATTTTAATTTTATTATCCGATATCTTTATTATTAACGCCTTATTAATATTAACAAGCGATGATGCGGGTTTGCTACATGAAAGGAATGGGGGAGCAGTCCTAAAAGGCAAGGAGGGTGGGGTCAATTCTAATCTCTGGGGGGAGTTGGTTCCAGAGGGCCAGGGCCGCCACAGAGAAGGTCCCGCCATCACATTAACCCCGCTATGGCTGATTCAGCATTGCTAATGATAGAAACCTGCCCTCCGGTGGTCACGTCCGGTAGGGAGCAATCCCGAAAGGCAAGGAGGGTGGGGGCAATTGTAATCTCTGGGGGGAGTTGGTTCCAGAGGGCCAGGGCCGCCACAGAGAAGGTCCCGCCATCAGATTAACCCAGCTATGCCTGATTCAGCATTGCTAATGATAGAAACCTGCCCTCCGGTGGTCATGTCCGGTAGGGAGCAATCCCGAAAGGGAAGGACGGTGGGGGCAATTCTAATCTCTGGGGTGAGTTGGTTCCAGAGGGCCGGGGCCACCACCGAGAAGATACCGCCATCACATTAACCCTGCTATGCCTGATATAGCATTATTAATGATAGAAAACTGCCATCCGGTGGTCACGTCCGGTAGGGAGCAATCCCGAAAGGCAAGGAGGGTAGGGGCAATTCTAATCTCTGGGGGGAGTTGGTTCCAGAGGGCCGGGGCCGCCACAGAGAAGGTCCCGCCATCACATTAACCCCGCTATGCCTGATTCAGCATTGCTAATGATAGAAACCTGCCCTCCGGTGGTCACGTCCGGTATTTTGCGGAGGCAAAAAGAAATCTATTGGATTTTAATTTTATTATCCGATATCTTTATTATTAACGCCTTATTAATATTAACAAGCGATGATGCGGGTTTGCTACATGAAAGGAATGGGGGAGCAGTCCTGAAAGGCAAGGAGAGTGGGGGCAATTCTAATCTCTGGGGGGAGTTGGTTCCAGCGGGCCGGGGCCGCCACAGAGAAGGTCCCGCCATCACATTAACCCCGCTATGCCTGATTCAGCATTGTTAATGATAGAAACCTGCCCTCCGGTGGTCACGTCCGGTATTTTGCGGAGGCAAAAAGAAATCTATTGGATTTTAATTTTATTATCCGATATCTTTATTATTAACGCCTTATTAATATTAACAAGCGATGATGCGGGTTTGCTACATCAAAGGAATGGGGGACCAGTCCTGAAAGGCAAGGAGGGTGGGGTCAATTCTAATCTCTGGGGGGAGTTGGTTCCAGAGGGCCGTGGCCGCCACAGAGAAGGTCCCGCCATCACATTAACCCCGCTATGCCTGATTCAGCATTGTTAATGATAGAAACCTGCCCTCCGGTGGTCACGTCCGGTATTTTGCGGAGGCAAAAAGAAATCTATTGGATTTTAATTTTATTATCCGATATCTTTATTATTAACGCCTTATTAATATTAACAAGCGATGATGCGGGTTTGCTACATCAAAGGAATGGGGGAGCAGTCCTGAAAGGCAAGGAGGGTGGGGTCAATTCTATTCCCTGGGGGGAGTTGGTTCCAGAGGGCCGGGGCCGCCACAGAGAAGGTCCCGCCATCACATTAACCCTGCTATGCCTGATTCAGCATTGCTAATGATAGAAACCTGCCCTCCGGTGGTCACGTCCGGTATTTTGCGGAGGCAAAAAGAAATCTATTGGATTTTAATTTTCTATCCGATATCTTTATTATTAACGCCTTATTAATATTAACAAGCGATTATGCGGGTTTGCTACATGAAAGGAATGGGGGAGCAGTCCTGAAAGGCAAGGAGGGTGGGGACAATTCTAATCTCTGGGGGGAGTTGGTTCCAGAGGGCCGGGGCCGCCACAGAGAAGGTCCCGCCATCAGATTAACCCAGCTATGCCTGATTCAGCATTGCTAATGATAGAAACCTGCCCTCCGGTGGTCATGTCCGGTAGGGAGCAATCCCGAAAGGCAAGGACGGTGGGGGCAATTCTAATCTCTGGGGGGAGTTGGTTCCAGAGGGCCGGGGCCGCCACAGAGAAGGTCCCGCCATCACATTAACCCAGCTATGCCTGATTCAGCATTGCTAATGATAGAAACCTGCCCTCCGGTGGTCACGGGCAAAAGGAAATCTATTGGATTTTAATTTTATTATCCGATATCTTTATTATTAACGCCTTCTTAATATTAACAAGCGATGATGCGGGTTTGCTACATCAAAGGAATGGGGGAGCAGTCCTGAAAGGCAAGGAGGGTGGGGTCAATTCTAATCTCTGGGGGGAGTTGGTTCTAGAGGGCCGGGGCCGCCACAGAGAAGGTCCTGCCATCACATTAACCCCGCTATGCCTGATTCAGCATTGCTAATGATAGAAACCTGCCCTCCGGTGGTCACGTCCGGTATTTTGCGGAGGCAAAAAGAAATCTATTGGATTTTAATTTTATTATCCGATATCTTTATTATTAACGCCTTATTAATATTAACAAGCGATGATGCGGGTTTGCTACATGAAAGGAATGGGGGAGCAGTCCTGAAAGGCTAGGAGAGTGGGGGCAATTCTAATCTCTGGGGGGAGTTGGTTCCAGCGGGCCGGGGCCGCCACAGAGAAGGTCCCGCCATCACATTAACCCCGCTATGCCTGATTCAGCATTGCTAATGATAGAAACCTGCCCTCCGGTGGTCACGGGCAAAAAGAAATCATTTGGATTTTAATTTTCTATCCGATATCTTTATTATTAACGCCTTATTAATATTAACAAGCGATGATGCGGGTTTGCTACTTCAAAGGAATGGGGGAGCAGTCCTGAAAGGCGAGGAGGGTGGGGGCAATTCTAATCTCTGGGGGGAGTTGGTTCCAGCGGGCCGGGGCCGCCACAGAGAAGGTCCCGCCATCACATTAACCCCGCTATGCCTGATTCAGCATTGCTAATGATAGAAACCTGCCCTCCGGTGGTCACGTCCGGTATTTTGCGGAGGCAAAAAGAAATCTATTGGATTTTAATTTTATTATCCGATATCTTTATTATTAACGCCTTATTAATATTAACAAGCGATGATGCGGGTTTGCTACATCAAAGGAATGGGGGAGCAGTCCTGAAAGGCAAGGAGGGTGGGGGCAAATCTAATCTCTGCGGGGAGTTGGTTCCAGAGGGCCGGGGCCGCCACACAGAAGGTCCCGCCATCACATTAACCCCGCTATGCCTGATTCAGCATTCCTAATGATAGAAACCTGCCCTCAGGTGGTCACGTCCGGTAGGGAACAATCCCGAAAGGCAAGGAGGGTGGGGGCAATTCTAATCTCTGGGGGGAGTTGGTTCCAGAGGGCCGGGGCCGCCACAGAGAAGGTCCCGCCATCACATTAACCCCGCTATGCCTGATTCAGCATTGCTAATGATAGAAACCTGCCCTCCGGTGGTCACGGGCAAAAGGAAATCTATTGGATTTTAATTTTATTATCCGATATCTTTATTATTAACGCCTTCTTAATATTAACAAGCGATGATGCGGGTTTGCTACATCAAAGGAATGGGGGAGCAGTCCTGAAAGGCAAGGAGGGTGGGGTCAATTCTAATCTCTGGGGGGAGTTGGTTCTAGAGGGCCGGGGCCGCCACAGAGAAGGTCCTGCCATCACATTAACCCCGCTATGCCTGATTCAGCATTGCTAATGATAGAAACCTGCCCTCCGGTGGTCACGTCCGGTATTTTGCGGAGGCAAAAAGAAATCTATTGGATTTTAATTTTATTATCCGATATCTTTATTATTAACGCCTTATTAATATTAACAAGCGATGATGCGGGTTTGCTACATGAAAGGAATGAGGGAGCAGTCCTAAAAGGCAAGGAGGGTGGGGTCAATTCTAATCTCTGGGGGGAGTTGGTTCCAGAGGGCCAGGGCCGCCACAGAGAAGGTCCCGCCATCACATTAACCCCGCTATGGCTGATTCAGCATTGCTAATGATAGAAACCTGCCCTCCGGTGGTCACGTCCGGTAGGGAGCAATCCTGAAAGGCAAGGAGGGTGGGGGCAATTCTAATCTCTGGGGGGAGTTGGTTCCAGAGGGCCAGGGCCGCCACAGAGAAGGTCCCGCCATCAGATTAACCCAGCTATGCCTGATTCAGCATTGCTAATGATAGAAACCTGCCCTCCGGTGGTCATGTCCGGTAGGGAGCAATCCCGAAAGGGAAGGACGGTGGGGGCAATTCTAATCTCTGGGGTGAGTTGGTTCCAGAGGGCCGGGGCCACCACCGAGAAGATACCGCCATCACATTAACCCTGCTATGCCTGATATAGCATTATTAATGATAGAAAACTGCCATCCGGTGGTCACGTCCGGTAGGGAGCAATCCCGAAAGGCAAGGAGGGTAGGGGCAATTCTAATCTCTGGGGGGAGTTGGTTCCAGAGGGCCGGGGCCGCCACAGAGAAGGTCCCGCCATCACATTAACCCCGCTATGCCTGATTCAGCATTGCTAATGATAGAAACCTGCCCTCCGGTGGTCACGTCCGGTATTTTGCGGAGGCAAAAAGAAATCTATTGGATTTTAATTTTATTATCCGATATCTTTATTATTAACGCCTTATTAATATTAACAAGCGATGATGCGGGTTTGCTACATGAAAGGAATGGGGGAGCAGTCCTGAAAGGCAAGGAGAGTGGGGGCAATTCTAATCTCTGGGGGGAGTTGGTTCCAGCGGGCCGGGGCCGCCACAGAGAAGGTCCCGCCATCACATTAACCCCGCTATGCCTGATTCAGCATTGTTAATGATAGAAACCTGCCCTCCGGTGGTCACGTCCGGTATTTTGCGGAGGCAAAAAGAAATCTATTGGATTTTAATTTTATTATCCGATATCTTTATTATTAACGCCTTATTAATATTAACAAGCGATGATGCGGGTTTGCTACATCAAAGGAATGGGGGACCAGTCCTGAAAGGCAAGGAGAGTGGGGGCAATTCTAATCTCTGGGGGGAGTTGGTTCCAGCGGGCCGGGGCCGCCACAGAGAAGGTCCCGCCATCACATTAACCCCGCTATGCCTCATTCAGCATTGCTAATGATAGAAACCTGCCCTCCGGTGGACACGGGCAAAAAGAAATCATTTGGATTTTAATTTTCTATCCGATATCTTTATTATTAACGCCTTATTAATATTAACAAGCGATGATGCGGGTTTGCTACTTCAAAGGAATGGGGGAGCAGTCCTGAAAGGCGAGGAGGGTGGGGGCAATTCTAATCTCTGGGGGGAGTTGGTTCCAGAGGGGCGGGGCCGCCACAGAGAAGGTTCCACCATCACATTAACCCCGCTATGCCTGATTCAGCATTGTTAATGATAGAAAACTGCCATCCGGTGGTCACGTCCGGTAGGGAGCAATCCTGAAAGGCAAGGAGGGTGGGGGCAATTCTAATCTCTGGGGGGAGTTGGTTCCAGAGGGGCGGGGCCGCCACAGAGAAGGTCCCGCCATCACATTAACCCCGCTATGCCTGATTCACCATTGCTAATGATAGAAACCTGCCCTCCGGTGGTCACGTCCGGTATTTTGCGGAGGCAAAAAGAAATCTATTGGATTTTAATTTTATTATCCGATATCTTTATTATTAACGCCTTATTAATATTAACAAGCGATGATGCGGGTTTGCTACATGAAAGGAATGGGGGAGCAGTCCTGAAAGGCAAGGAGAGTGGGGGCAATTCTAATCTCTGGGGGGAGTTGGTTCCAGAGGCCGGGGCCGCCACAGAGAAGGTCCCGCCATCACATTAACCCCGCTATGCCTGATTCAGCATTGCTAATGATAGAAACCTGCCCTCCGGTGGTCACGGGCAAAAAGAAATCTATTGGATTTTAATTTTCTATCTGATATCTTTATTATTAACGCCTTATTAATATTAACAAGCGATGATGCGGGTTTGCTACATGAAAGGAATGGGGGAGCAGTCCTGAAAGGCAAGGAGGGTGGGGACAATTCTAATCTCTGGGGGGAGTTGGTTCCAGAGGGCCGGGGCCGCCACAGAGAAGGTCCCGCCATCACATTAACCCCGCTATGCCTGATTCAGCATTGCTAATGATAGAAAGCTGCCCTCCGGTGGTCACGGTCAAAAAGAAATCTATTGGATTTTAATTTTCTATCCGATATCTTTATTATTAACGCCTTATTAATATTAACAAGCGATGATGCGGGTTTGCTACATCAAAGGAATGGGGGAGCAGTCCTGAAAGGCGAGGAGGGTGGGGGCAATTCTAATCTCTGGGGGGAGTTGGTTCCAGCGGGCCGGGGCCGCCACAGAGAAGGTCCCGCCATCACATTAACCCCGCTATGCCTGATTCAACATTGCTAATGATAGAAACCTGCCCTCCGGTGGTCATGTCCGGTATTTTGCGGAGGCAAAAAGAAATCTATTGGATTTTAATTTTATTATCCGATATCTTTATTATTAACGCCTTATTAATATTAACAAGCGATGATGCGGGTTTGCTACATCAAAGAAATGGGGGAGCAGTCCTGAAAGGCAAGGAGGGTGGGGGCAATTCTAATCTCTGGTGGAAGTTGGTTCCAGAGGGCCGGGGCCGCCATAGAGAAGGTCCCGCCCTCACATTAACCCCGTTATGCCTGATTCAGCATTGCTAATGATAGAAACCTGCCCTCCGGTGGTCACGTCCGGTATTTTGAGGAGGCAAAAACAAATCTATTGGATTTTAATTTTATTATCCGATATCTTTATTATTAACGCCTTATTAATATTAACAAGCGATGATGCGGGTTTGCTACATGAAAGGAATGGGGGAGCAGTCCTGAAAGGCAAGGAGGGTGGGGTCAATTCTAATCTCTGGGGGGAGTTGGTTCCAGAGGGCCAGGGCCGCCACAGAGAAGGTCCCGCCATCACATTAACCCCGCTATGGCTGATTCAGCATTGCTAATGATAGAAACCTGCCCTCCGGTGGTCACGTCCGGTAGGGAGCAATCCCGAAAGGCAAGGAGGGTGGGGGCAATTCTAATCTCTGGGGGGAGTTGGTTCCAGAGGGCCAGGGCCGCCACAGAGAAGGTCCCGCCATCAGATTAACCCAGCTATGCCTGATTCAGCATTGCTAATGATAGAAACCTGCCCTCCGGTGGTCATGTCCGGTAGGGAGCAATCCCGAAAGGGAAGGACGGTGGGGGCATTTCTAATCTCTGGGGTGAGTTGGTTCCAGAGGGCCGGGGCCACCACCGAGAAGATACCACCATCACATTAACCCTGCTATGCCTGATATAGCATTATTAATGATAGAAAACTGCCATCCGGTGGTCACGTCCGGTAGGGAGCAATCCCGAAAGGCAAGGAGGGTAGGGGCAATTCTAATCTCTGGGGGGAGTTGGTTCCAGAGGGCCGGGGCCGCCACAGAGAAGGTCCCGCCATCACATTAACCCCGCTATGCCTGATTCAGCATTGCTAATGATAGAAACCTGCCCTCCGGTGGTCACGTCCGGTATTTTGCGGAGGCAAAAAGAAATCTATTGGATTTTAATTTTATTATCCGATATCTTTATTATTAACGCCTTATTAATATTAACAAGCGATGATGCGGGTTTGCTACATGAAAGGAATGGGGGAGCAGTCCTGAAAGGCAAGGAGAGTGGGGGCAATTCTAATCTCTGGGGGGAGTTGGTTCCAGCGGGCCGGGGCCGCCACAGAGAAGGTCCCGCCATCACATTAACCCCGCTATGCCTCATTCAGCATTGTTAATGATAGAAACCTGCCCTCCGGTGGTCACGTCCGGTATTTTGCGGAGGCAAAAAGAAATCTATTGGATTTTAATTTTATTATCCGATATCTTTATTATTAACGCCTTATTAATATTAACAAGCGATGATGCGGGTTTGCTACATCAAAGGAATGGGGGACCAGTCCTGAAAGACAAGGAGGGTGGGGTCAATTCTAATCTCTGGGGGGAGTTGGTTCCAGCGGGCCGTGGCCGCCACAGAGAAGGTCCCGCCATCACATTAACCCCGCTATGCCTGATTCAGCATTGTTAATGATAGAAACCTGCCCTCCGGTGGTCACGTCCGGTATTTTGCGGAGGCAAAAAGAAATCTATTGGATTTTAATTTTATTATCCGATATCTTTATTATTAACGCCTTATTAATATTAACAAGCGATGATGCGGGTTTGCTACATCAAAGGAATGGGGGAGCAGTCCTGAAAGGCAAGGAGGGTGGGGTCAATTCTAATCTCTGGGGGGAGTTGGTTCCAGAGGGCCGGGGCCGCCACAGAGAAGGTCCCGCCATCACATTAACCCTGCTATGCCTGATTCAGCATTGCTAATGATAGAAACCTGCCCTCCGGTGGTCACGTCCGGTATTTTGCGGAGGCAAAAAGAAATCTATTGGATTTTAATTTTCTATCCGATATCTTTATTATTAACGCCTTATTAATATTAACAAGCGATTATGCGGGTTTGCTACATGAAAGGAATGGGGGAGCAGTCCTGAAAGGCAAGGAGGGTGGGGACAATTCTAATCTCTGGGGGGAGTTGGTTCCAGAGGGCCGGGGCCGCCACAGAGAAGGTCCCGCCATCAGATTAACCCAGCTATGCCTGATTCAGCATTGCTAATGATAGAAACCTGCCCTCCGGTGGTCATGTCCGGTAGGGAGCAATCCCGAAAGGCAAGGACGGTGGGGGCAATTCTAATCTCTGGGGGGAGTTGGTTCCAGAGGGCCGGGGCCGCCACAGAGAAGGTCCCGCCATCACATTAACCCAGCTATGCCTGATTCAGCATTGCTAATGATAGAAACCTGCCCTCCGGTGGTCACGGGCAAAAGGAAATCTATTGGATTTTAATTTTATTATCCGATATCTTTATTATTAACGCCTTCTTAATATTAACAAGCGATGATGCGGGTTTGCTACATCAAAGGAATGGGGGAGCAGTCCTGAAAGGCAAGGAGGGTGGGGTCAATTCTAATCTCTGGGGGGAGTTGGTTCTAGAGGGCCGGGGCCGCCACAGAGAAGGTCCTGCCATCACATTAACCCCGCTATGCCTGATTCAGCATTGCTAATGATAGAAACCTGCCCTCCGGTGGTCACGTCCGGTATTTTGCGGAGGCAAAAAGAAATCTATTGGATTTTAATTTTATTATCCGATATCTTTATTATTAACGCCTTATTAATATTAACAAGCGATGATGCGGGTTTGCTACATGAAAGGAATGGGGGAGCAGTCCTGAAAGGCAAGGAGAGTGGGGGCAATTCTAATCTCTGGGGGGAGTTGGTTCCAGCGGGCCGGGGCCGCCACAGAGAAGGTCCCGCCATCACATTAACCCCGCTATGCCTGATTCAGCATTGCTAATGATAGAAACCTGCCCTCCGGTGGTCACGGGCAAAAAGAAATCATTTGGATTTTAATTTTCTATCCGATATCTTTATTATTAACGCCTTATTAATATTAACAAGCGATGATGCGGGTTTGCTACTTCAAAGGAATGGGGGAGCAGTCCTGAAAGGCGAGGAGGGTGGGGGCAATTCTAATCTCTGGGGGGAGTTGGTTCCAGCGGGCCGGGGCCGCCACAGAGAAGGTCCCGCCATCACATTAACCCCGCTATGCCTGATTCAGCATTGCTAATGATAGAAACCTGCCCTCCGGTGGTCACGTCCGGTATTTTGCGGAGGCAAAAAGAAATCTATTGGATTTTAATTTTATTATCCGATATCTTTATTATTAACGCCTTATTAATATTAACAAGCGATGATGCGGGTTTGCTACATCAAAGGAATGGGGGAGCAGTCCTGAAAGGCAAGGAGGGTGGGGGCAAATCTAATCTCTGCGGGGAGTTGGTTCCAGAGGGCCGGGGCCGCCACACAGAAGGTCCCGCCATCACATTAACCCCGCTATGCCTGATTCAGCATTCCTAATGATAGAAACCTGCCCTCAGGTGGTCACGTCCGGTAGGGAGCAATCCCGAAAGGCAAGGAGGGTGGGGGCAATTCTAATCTCTGGGGGGAGTTGGTTCCAGAGGGCCGGGGCCGCCACAGAGAAGGTCCCGCCATCACATTAACCCCGCTATGCCTGATTCAGCATTGCTAATGATAGAAACCTGCCCTCCGGTGGTCACGGGCAAAAGGAAATCTATTGGATTTTAATTTTATTATCCGATATCTTTATTATTAACGCCTTCTTAATATTAACAAGCGATGATGCGGGTTTGCTACATCAAAGGAATGGGGGAGCAGTCCTGAAAGGCAAGGAGGGTGGGGTCAATTCTAATCTCTGGGGGGAGTTGGTTCTAGAGGGCCGGGGCCGCCACAGAGAAGGTCCTGCCATCACATTAACCCCGCTATGCCTGATTCAGCATTGCTAATGATAGAAACCTGCCCTCCGGTGGTCACGTCCGGTATTTTGCGGAGGCAAAAAGAAATCTATTGGATTTTAATTTTATTATCCGATATCTTTATTATTAACGCCTTATTAATATTAACAAGCGATGATGCGGGTTTGCTACATGAAAGGAATGAGGGAGCAGTCCTAAAAGGCAAGGAGGGTGGGGTCAATTCTAATCTCTGGGGGGAGTTGGTTCCAGAGGGCCAGGGCCGCCACAGAGAAGGTCCCGCCATCACATTAACCCCGCTATGGCTGATTCAGCATTGCTAATGATAGAAACCTGCCCTCCGGTGGTCACGTCCGGTAGGGAGCAATCCTGAAAGGCAAGGAGGGTGGGGGCAATTCTAATCTCTGGGGGGAGTTGGTTCCAGAGGGCCAGGGCCGCCACAGAGAAGGTCCCGCCATCAGATTAACCCAGCTATGCCTGATTCAGCATTGCTAATGATAGAAACCTGCCCTCCGGTGGTCATGTCCGGTAGGGAGCAATCCCGAAAGGGAAGGACGGTGGGGGCAATTCTAATCTCTGGGGTGAGTTGGTTCCAGAGGGCCGGGGCCACCACCGAGAAGATACCGCCATCACATTAACCCTGCTATGCCTGATATAGCATTATTAATGATAGAAAACTGCCATCCGGTGGTCACGTCCGGTAGGGAGCAATCCCGAAAGGCAAGGAGGGTAGGGGCAATTCTAATCTCTGGGGGGAGTTGGTTCCAGAGGGCCGGGGCCGCCACAGAGAAGGTCCCGCCATCACATTAACCCCGCTATGCCTGATTCAGCATTGCTAATGATAGAAACCTGCCCTCCGGTGGTCACGTCCGGTATTTTGCGGAGGCAAAAAGAAATCTATTGGATTTTAATTTTATTATCCGATATCTTTATTATTAACGCCTTATTAATATTAACAAGCGATGATGCGGGTTTGCTACATGAAAGGAATGGGGGAGCAGTCCTGAAAGGCAAGGAGAGTGGGGGCAATTCTAATCTCTGGGGGGAGTTGGTTCCAGCGGGCCGGGGCCGCCACAGAGAAGGTCCCGCCATCACATTAACCCCGCTATGCCTGATTCAGCATTGTTAATGATAGAAACCTGCCCTCCGGTGGTCACGTCCGGTATTTTGCGGAGGCAAAAAGAAATCTATTGGATTTTAATTTTATTATCCGATATCTTTATTATTAACGCCTTATTAATATTAACAAGCGATGATGCGGGTTTGCTACATCAAAGGAATGGGGGACCAGTCCTGAAAGGCAAGGAGAGTGGGGGCAATTCTAATCTCTGGGGGGAGTTGGTTCCAGCGGGCCGGGGCCGCCACAGAGAAGGTCCCGCCATCACATTAACCCCGCTATGCCTGATTCAGCATTGCTAATGATAGAAACCTGCCCTCCGGTGGTCACGGGCAAAAAGAAATCATTTGGATTTTAATTTTCTATCCGATATCTTTATTATTAACGCCTTATTAATATTAACAAGCGATGATGCGGGTTTGCTACTTCAAAGGAATGGGGGAGCAGTCCTGAAAGGCGAGGAGGGTGGGGGCAATTCTAATCTCTGGGGGGAGTTGGTTCCAGAGGGGCGGGGCCGCCACAGAGAAGGTCCCGCCATCACATTAACCCCGCTATGCCTGATTCAGCATTGTTAATGATAGAAAACTGCCATCCGGTGGTCACGTCCGGTAGGGAGCAATCCTGAAAGGCAAGGAGGGTGGGGGCAATTCTAATCTCTGGGGGGAGTTGGTTCCAGAGGGGCGGGGCCGCCACAGAGAAGGTCCCGCCATCACATTAACCCCGCTATGCCTGATTCACCATTGCTAATGATAGAAACCTGCCCTCCGGTGGTCACGTCCGGTATTTTGCGGAGGCAAAAAGAAATCTATTGGATTTTAATTTTATTATCCAATATCTTTATTATTAACGCCTTATTAATATTAACAAGCGATGATGCGGGTTTGCTACATGAAAGGAATGGGGGAGCAGTCCTGAAAGGCAAGGAGAGTGGGGGCAATTCTAATCTCTGGGGGGAGTTGGTTCCAGAGGCCGGGGCCGCCACAGAGAAGGTCCCGCCATCACATTAACCCCGCTATGCCTGATTCAGCATTGCTAATGATAGAAACCTGCCCTCCGGTGGTCACGGGCAAAAAGAAATCTATTGGATTTTAATTTTCTATCTGATATCTTTATTATTAACGCCTTATTAATATTAACAAGCGATGATGCGGGTTTGCTACATGAAAGGAATGGGGGAGCAGTCCTGAAAGGCAAGGAGGGTGGGGACAATTCTAATCTCTGGGGGGAGTTGGTTCCAGAGGGCCGGGGCCGCCACAGAGAAGGTCCCGCCATCACATTAACCCCGCTATGCCTGATTCAGCATTGCTAATGATAGAAAGCTGCCCTCCGGTGGTCACGGTCAAAAAGAAATCTATTGGATTTTAATTTTCTATCCGATATCTTTATTATTAACGCCTTATTAATATTAACAAGCGATGATGCGGGTTTGCTACATCAAAGGAATGGGGGAGCAGTCCTGAAAGGCGAGGAGGGTGGGGGCAATTCTAATCTCTGGGGGGAGTTGGTTCCAGCGGGCCGGGGCCGCCACAGAGAAGGTCCCGCCATCACATTAACCCCGCTATGCCTGATTCAACATTGCTAATGATAGAAACCTGCCCTCCGGTGGTCACGTCCGGTATTTTGCGGAGGCAAAAAGAAATCTATTGGATTTTAATTTTATTATCCGATATCTTTATTATTAACGCCTTATTAATATTAACAAGCGATGATGCGGGTTTGCTACATCAAAGAAATGGGGGAGCAGTCCTGAAAGGCAAGGAGGGTGGGGGCAATTCTAATCTCTGGTGGAAGTTGGTTCCAGAGGGCCGGGGCCGCCACAGAGAAGGTCCCGCCATCACATTAACCCCGTTATGCCTGATTCAGCATTGCTAATGATAGAAACCTGCCCTCCGGTGGTCACGTCCGGTATTTTGAGGAGGCAAAAACAAATCTATTGGATTTTAATTTTATTATCCGATATCTTTATTATTAGCGCCTTATTAATATTAACAAGCGATGATGCGGGTTTGCTACATGAAAGGAATGGGGGAGCAGTCCTGAAAGGCAAGGAGGGTGGGGTCAATTCTAATCTCTGGGGGGAGTTGGTTCCAGAGGGCCAGGGCCGCCACAGAGAAGGTCCCGCCATCACATTAACCCCGCTATGGCTGATTCAGCATTGCTAATGATAGAAACCTGCCCTCCAGGTGGTCATGTCCGGTAGGGAGCAATCCCGAAAGGGAAGGACGGTGGGGGCATTTCTAATCTCTGGGGTGAGTTGGTTCCAGAGGGCCGGGGCCACCACCGAGAAGATACCGCCATCACATTAACCCTGCTATGCCTGATATAGCATTATTAATGATAGAAAACTGCCATCCGGTGGTCACGTCCGGTAGGGAGCAATCCCGAAAGGCAAGGAGGGTAGGGGCAATTCTAATCTCTGGGGGGAGTTGGTTCCAGAGGGCCGGGGCCGCCACAGAGAAGGTCCCGCCATCACATTAACCCCGCTATGCCTGATTCAGCATTGCTAATGATAGAAACCTGCCCTCCGGTGGTCACGTCCGGTATTTTGCGGAGGCAAAAAGAAATCTATTGGATTTTAATTTTATTATCCGATATCTTTATTATTAACGCCTTATTAATATTAACAAGCGATGATGCGGGTTTGCTACATGAAAGGAATGGGGGAGCAGTCCTGAAAGGCAAGGAGAGTGGGGGCAATTCTAATCTCTGGGGGGAGTTGGTTCCAGCGGGCCGGGGCCGCCACAGAGAAGGTCCCGCCATCACATTAACCCCGCTATGCCTGATTCAGCATTGTTAATGATAGAAACCTGCCCTCCGGTGGTCACGTCCGGTATTTTGCGGAGGCAAAAAGAAATCTATTGGATTTTAATTTTATTATCCGATATCTTTATTATTAACGCCTTATTAATATTAACAAGCGATGATGCGGGTTTGCTACATCAAAGGAATGGGGGACCAGTCCTGAAAGGCAAGGAGGGTGGGGTCAATTCTAATCTCTGGGGGGAGTTGGTTCCAGAGGGCCGGGGCCGCCACAGAGAAGGTCCCGCCATCACATTAACCCTGCTATGCCTGATTCAGCATTGCTAATGATAGAAACCTGCCCTCCGGTGGTCACGTCCGGTATTTTGCGGAGGCAAAAAGAAATCTATTGGATTTTAATTTTCTATCCGATATCTTTATTATTAACGCCTTATTAATATTAACAAGCGATTATGCGGGTTTGCTACATGAAAGGAATGGGGGAGCAGTCCTGAAAGGCAAGGAGGGTGGGGACAATTCTAATCTCTGGGGGGAGTTGGTTCCAGAGGGCCGGGGCCGCCACAGAGAAGGTCCTGCCATCAGATTAACCCAGCTATGCCTGATTCAGCATTGCTAATGATAGAAACCTGCCCTCCGGTGGTCATGTCCGGTAGGGAGCAATCCCGAAAGGCAAGGACGGTGGGGGCAATTCTAATCTCTGGGGGGAGTTGGTTCCAGAGGGCCGGGGCCGCCACAGAGAAGGTCCCGCCATCACATTAACCCAGCTATGCCTGATTCAGCATTGCTAATGATAGAAACCTGCCCTCCGGTGGTCACGGGCAAAAGGAAATCTATTGGATTTTAATTTTATTATCCGATATCTTTATTATTAACGCCTTCTTAATATTAACAAGCGATGATGCGGGTTTGCTACATCAAAGGAATGGGGGAGCAGTCCTGAAAGGCAAGGAGGGTGGGGTCAATTCTAATCTCTGGGGGGAGTTGGTTCTAGAGGGCCGGGGCCGCCACAGAGAAGGTCCTGCCATCACATTAACCCCGCTATGCCTGATTCAGCATTGCTAATGATAGAAACCTGCCCTCCGGTGGTCACGTCCGGTATTTTGCGGAGGCAAAAAGAAATCTATTGGATTTTAATTTTATTATCCGATATCTTTATTATTAACGCCTTATTAATATTAACAAGCGATGATGCGGGTTTGCTACATGAAAGGAATGGGGGAGCAGTCCTGAAAGGCAAGGAGAGTGGGGGCAATTCTAATCTCTGGGGGGAGTTGGTTCCAGCGGGCCGGGGCCGCCACAGAGAAGGTCCCGCCATCACATTAACCCCGCTATGCCTGATTCAGCATTGCTAATGATAGAAACCTGCCCTCCGGTGGTCACGGGCAAAAAGAAATCATTTGGATTTTAATTTTCTATCCGATATCTTTATTATTAACGCCTTATTAATATTAACAAGCGATGATGCGGGTTTGCTACTTCAAAGGAATGGGGGAGCAGTCCTGAAAGGCGAGGAGGGTGGGGGCAATTCTAATCTCTGGGGGGAGTTGGTTCCAGCGGGCCGGGGCCGCCACAGAGAAGGTCCCGCCATCACATTAACCCCGCTATGCCTGATTCAGCATTGCTAATGATAGAAACCTGCCCTCCGGTGGTCACGTCCGGTATTTTGCGGAGGCAAAAAGAAATCTATTGGATTTTAATTTTATTATCCGATATCTTTATTATTAACGCCTTATTAATATTAACAAGCGATGATGCGGGTTTGCTACATCAAAGGAATGGGGGAGCAGTCCTGAAAGGCAAGGAGGGTGGGGGCAAATCTAATCTCTGCGGGGAGTTGGTTCCAGAGGGCCGGGGCCGCCACACAGAAGGTCCCGCCATCACATTAACCCCGCTATGCCTGATTCAGCATTCCTAATGATAGAAACCTGCCCTCAGGTGGTCACGTCCGGTAGGGAGCAATCCCGAAAGGCAAGGAGGGTGGGGGCAATTCTAATCTCTGGGGGGAGTTGGTTCCAGAGGGCCGGGGCCGCCACAGAGAAGGTCCCGCCATCACATTAACCCCGCTATGCCTGATTCAGCATTGCTAATGATAGAAACCTGCCCTCCGGTGGTCACGGGCAAAAGGAAATCTATTGGATTTTAATTTTATTATCCGATATCTTTATTATTAACGCCTTCTTAATATTAACAAGCGATGATGCGGGTTTGCTACATCAAAGGAATGGGGGAGCAGTCCTGAAAGGCAAGGAGGGTGGGGTCAATTCTAATCTCTGGGGGGAGTTGGTTCTAGAGGGCCGGGGCCGCCACAGAGAAGGTCCTGCCATCACATTAACCCCGCTATGCCTGATTCAGCATTGCTAATGATAGAAACCTGCCCTCCGGTGGTCACGTCCGGTATTTTGCGGAGGCAAAAAGAAATCTATTGGATTTTAATTTTATTATCCGATATCTTTATTATTAACGCCTTATTAATATTAACAAGCGATGATGCGGGTTTGCTACTTCAAAGGAATGGGGGAGCAGTCCTGAAAGGCGAGGAGGGTGGGGGCAATTCTAATCTCTGGGGGGAGTTGGTTCCAGCGGGCCGGGGCCGCCACAGAGAAGGTCCCGCCATCACATTAACCCCGCTATGCCTGATTCAGCATTGCTAGTGATAGAAACCTGCCCTCCGGTGGTCACGTCCGGTATTTTGCGGAGGAAAAAAGAAATCTATTGGATTTTAATTTTATTATCCGATATCTTTATTATTAACGCCTTATTAATATTAACAAGCGATGATGCGGGTTTGCTACATCAAAGGAATGGGGGAGCAGTCCTGAAAGGCAAGGAGGGTGGGGGCAAATCTAATCTCTGCGGGGAGTTGGTTCCAGAGGGCCGGGGCCGCCACACAGAAGGTCCCGCCTTCACATTAACCCCGCTATGCCTAATTCAACATTGCTAATGATAGAAACCTGCCCTCCGGTGGTCACGTCCGGTATTTTGCGGAGGCAAAAAGAAATCTATTGGATTTTAATTTTATTATCCGATATCTTTATTATTAACGCCTTATTAATATTAACAAGCGATGATGCGGGTTTGCTACATCAAAGAAATGGGGGAGCAGTCCTGAAAGGCAAGGAGGGTGGGGGCAAATCTAATCTCTGGGGGGAGTTGGTTCCAGAGGGCCGGGGCTGCCACAGAGAAGGTCCCGCCATCACATTAACCCCGCTCTGCCTGATTCAGCATTGCTAATGATAGAAACCTGCCCTCCGGTGATCATGTCCGGTAGGGAGCAATCCCAAAAGGCAGGGACGGTGGGGGCAATTCTAATCTCTGGGGGGAGTTGGTTCCAGCGGGCCGGGGCCGCCACAGAGAAGGTCCCGCCATCACATTAACCCCGCTATGCCTGATTCAGCATTGCTAATGATAGAAACCTGCCCTCCGGTGGTCACGTCCGGTATTTTGCGGAGGCAAAAAGAAATCTATTGGATTTTAATTTTATTATCCGATATCTTTATTATTAACGCCTTATTAATATTAACAAGCGATGATGCGGGTTTGCTACATGAAAGGAATGGGGGAGCAGTCCTGAAAGGCAAGGAGAGTGGGGGCAATTCTAATCTCTGGGGGGAGTTGGTTCCAGCGGGCCGGGGCCGCCACAGAGAAGGTCCCGCCATCACATTAACCCCGCTATGCCTGATTCAGCATTGTTAATGATAGAAACCTGCCCTCCGGTGGTCACGTCCGGTATTTTGCGGAGGCAAAAAGAAATCTATTGGATTTTAATTTTATTATCCGATATCTTTATTATTAACGCCTTATTAATATTAACAAGCGATGATGCGGGTTTGCTACATCAAAGGAATGGGGGACCAGTCCTGAAAGGCAAGGAGGGTGGGGTCAATTCTAATCTCTGGGGGGAGTTGGTTCCAGAGGGCCGGGGCCGCCACAGAGAAGGTCCCGCCATCACATTAACCCTGCTATGCCTGATTCAGCATTGCTAATGATAGAAACCTGCCCTCCGGTGGTCACGTCCGGTATTTTGCGGAGGCAAAAAGAAATCTATTGGATTTTAATTTTCTATCCGATATCTTTATTATTAACGCCTTATTAATATTAACAAGCGATTATGCGGGTTTGCTACATGAAAGGAATGGGGGAGCAGTCCTGAAAGGCAAGGAGGGTGGGGACAATTCTAATCTCTGGGGGGAGTTGGTTCCAGAGGGCCGGGGCCGCCACAGAGAAGGTCCTGCCATCAGATTAACCCAGCTATGCCTGATTCAGCATTGCTAATGATAGAAACCTGCCCTCCGGTGGTCATGTCCGGTAGGGAGCAATCCCGAAAGGCAAGGACGGTGGGGGCAATTCTAATCTCTGGGGGGAGTTGGTTCCAGAGGGCCGGGGCCGCCACAGAGAAGGTCCCGCCATCACATTAACCCAGCTATGCCTGATTCAGCATTGCTAATGATAGAAACCTGCCCTCCGGTGGTCACGGGCAAAAGGAAATCTATTGGATTTTAATTTTATTATCCGATATCTTTATTATTAACGCCTTCTTAATATTAACAAGCGATGATGCGGGTTTGCTACATCAAAGGAATGGGGGAGCAGTCCTGAAAGGCAAGGAGGGTGGGGTCAATTCTAATCTCTGGGGGGAGTTGGTTCTAGAGGGCCGGGGCCGCCACAGAGAAGGTCCTGCCATCACATTAACCCCGCTATGCCTGATTCAGCATTGCTAATGATAGAAACCTGCCCTCCGGTGGTCACGTCCGGTATTTTGCGGAGGCAAAAAGAAATCTATTGGATTTTAATTTTATTATCCGATATCTTTATTATTAACGCCTTATTAATATTAACAAGCGATGATGCGGGTTTGCTACATGAAAGGAATGGGGGAGCAGTCCTGAAAGGCAAGGAGAGTGGGGGCAATTCTAATCTCTGGGGGGAGTTGGTTCCAGCGGGCCGGGGCCGCCACAGAGAAGGTCCCGCCATCACATTAACCCCGCTATGCCTGATTCAGCATTGCTAATGATAGAAACCTGCCCTCCGGTGGTCACGGGCAAAAAGAAATCATTTGGATTTTAATTTTCTATCCGATATCTTTATTATTAACGCCTTATTAATATTAACAAGCGATGATGCGGGTTTGCTACTTCAAAGGAATGGGGGAGCAGTCCTGAAAGGCGAGGAGGGTGGGGGCAATTCTAATCTCTGGGGGGAGTTGGTTCCAGCGGGCCGGGGCCGCCACAGAGAAGGTCCCGCCATCACATTAACCCCGCTATGCCTGATTCAGCATTGCTAATGATAGAAACCTGCCCTCCGGTGGTCACGTCCGGTATTTTGCGGAGGCAAAAAGAAATCTATTGGATTTTAATTTTATTATCCGATATCTTTATTATTAACGCCTTATTAATATTAACAAGCGATGATGCGGGTTTGCTACATCAAAGGAATGGGGGAGCAGTCCTGAAAGGCAAGGAGGGTGGGGGCAAATCTAATCTCTGCGGGGAGTTGGTTCCAGAGGGCCGGGGCCGCCACACAGAAGGTCCCGCCATCACATTAACCCCGCTATGCCTGATTCAGCATTCCTAATGATAGAAACCTGCCCTCAGGTGGTCACGTCCGGTAGGGAGCAATCCCGAAAGGCAAGGAGGGTGGGGGCAATTCTAATCTCTGGGGGGAGTTGGTTCCAGAGGGCCGGGGCCGCCACAGAGAAGGTCCCGCCATCACATTAACCCCGCTATGCCTGATTCAGCATTGCTAATGATAGAAACCTGCCCTCCGGTGGTCACGGGCAAAAGGAAATCTATTGGATTTTAATTTTATTATCCGATATCTTTATTATTAACGCCTTCTTAATATTAACAAGCGATGATGCGGGTTTGCTACATCAAAGGAATGGGGGAGCAGTCCTGAAAGGCAAGGAGGGTGGGGTCAATTCTAATCTCTGGGGGGAGTTGGTTCTAGAGGGCCGGGGCCGCCACAGAGAAGGTCCTGCCATCACATTAACCCCGCTATGCCTGATTCAGCATTGCTAATGATAGAAACCTGCCCTCCGGTGGTCACGTCCGGTATTTTGCGGAGGCAAAAAGAAATCTATTGGATTTTAATTTTATTATCCGATATCTTTATTATTAACGCCTTATTAATATTAACAAGCGATGATGCGGGTTTGCTACTTCAAAGGAATGGGGGAGCAGTCCTGAAAGGCGAGGAGGGTGGGGGCAATTCTAATCTCTGGGGGGAGTTGGTTCCAGCGGGCCGGGGCCGCCACAGAGAAGGTCCCGCCATCACATTAACCCCGCTATGCCTGATTCAGCATTGCTAGTGATAGAAACCTGCCCTCCGGTGGTCACGTCCGGTATTTTGCGGAGGCAAAAAGAAATCTATTGGATTTTAATTTTATTATCCGATATCTTTATTATTAACGCCTTATTAATATTAACAAGCGATGATGCGGGTTTGCTACATCAAAGGAATGGGGGAGCAGTCCTGAAAGGCAAGGAGGGTGGGGGCAAATCTAATCTCTGCGGGGAGTTGGTTCCAGAGGGCCGGGGCCGCCACACAGAAGGTCCCGCCTTCACATTAACCCCGCTATGCCTAATTCAACATTGCTAATGATAGAAACCTGCCCTCCGGTGGTCACGTCCGGTATTTTGCGGAGGCAAAAAGAAATCTATTGGATTTTAATTTTATTATCCGATATCTTTATTATTAACGCCTTATTAATATTAACAAGCGATGATGCGGGTTTGCTACATCAAAGAAATGGGGGAGCAGTCCTGAAAGGCAAGGAGGGTGGGGGCAAATCTAATCTCTGGGGGGAGTTGGTTCCAGAGGGCCGGGGCTGCCACAGAGAAGGTCCCGCCATCACATTAACCCCGCTCTGCCTGATTCAGCATTGCTAATGATAGAAACCTGCCCTCCGGTGATCATGTCCGGTAGGGAGCAATCCCAAAAGGCAGGGACGGTGGGGGCAATTCTAATCTCTGGGGGGAGTTGGTTCCAGCGGGCCGGGGCCGCCACAGAGAAGGTCCCGCCATCACATTAACCCCGCTATGCCTGATTCAACATTGCTAATGATAGAAACCTGCCCTCCGGTGGTTACGTCCGGTATTTTGCGGAGGCAAAAAGAAATCTATTGGATTTTAATTTTATTATCCGATATCTTTATTATTAACGCCTTATTAATATTAACAAGCGATGATGCGGGTTTGCTACATCAAAGAAATGGGGGAGCAGTCCTAAAAGGCAAGGAGGGTGGGGTCAATTCTAATCTCTGGGGGGAGTTGGTTCCAGAGGGCCAGGGCCGCCACAGAGAAGGTCCCGCCATCACATTAACCCCGCTATGCCTGATTCAACATTGCTAATGATAGAAACCTGCCCTCCGGTGGTTACGTCCGGTATTTTGCGGAGGCAAAAAGAAATCTATTGGATTTTAATTTTATTATCCGATATCTTTATTATTAACGCCTTATTAATATTAACAAGCGATGATGCGGGTTTGCTACATGAAAGGAATGGGGGAGCAGTCCTAAAAGGCAAGGAGGGTGGGGTCAATTCTAATCTCTGGGGGGAGTTGGTTCCAGAGGGCCAGGGCCGCCACAGAGAAGGTCCCGCCATCACATTAACCCCGCTATGGCTGATTCAGCATTGCTAATGATAGAAACCTGCCCTCCGGTGGTCACGTCCGGTAGGGAGCAATCCCGAAAGGCAAGGAGGGTGGGGGCAATTCTAATCTCTGGGGGGAGTTGGTTCCAGAGGGCCAGGGCCGCCACAGAGAAGGTCCCGCCATCAGATTAACCCAGCTATGCCTGATTCAGCATTGCTAATGATAGAAACCTGCCCTCCGGTGGTCATGTCCGGTAGGGAGCAATCCCGAAAGGGAAGGACGGTGGGGGCAATTCTAATCTCTGGGGTGAGTTGGTTCCAGAGGGCCGGGGCCACCACCGAGAAGATGCCGCCATCACATTAACCCTGCTATGCCTGATATAGCATTATTAATGATAGAAAACTGCCATCCGGTGGTCACGTCCGGTAGGGAGCAATCCCGAAAGGCAAGGAGAGTGGGGGCAATTCTAATCTCTGGGGGGAGTTGGTTCCAGCGGGCCGGGGCCGCCACAGAGAAGGTCCCGCCATCACATTAACCCCGCTATGCCTGATTCAGCATTGCTAATGATAGAAACCTGCCCTCCGGTGGTCACGTCCGGTAAGGAGCAATCCCGAAAGGCAAGGAGGGTGGGGGCAATTCTAATCTCTGGGGGGAGTTGGTTCCAGAGGGCCGGGGCCGCCACAGAGCAGGTCCCGCCATCAGATTAACCCAGCTATGCCTGATTCAGCATTGCTAATGATAGAAACCTGCCCTCCGGTGGTCACGTCCGGTATTTTGCGGAGGCAAAAAGAAATCTATTGGATTTTAATTTTATTATCCGATATCTTTATTATTAACGCCTTATTAATATTAACAAGCGATGATGCGGGTTTGCTACATCAAAGGAATGGGGGACCAGTCCTGAAAGGCAAGGAGGGTGGGGTCAATTCTAATCTCTGGGGGGAGTTGGTTCCAGCGGGCCGTGGCCGCCACAGAGAAGGTCCCGCCATCACATTAACCCCGCTATGCCTGATTCAGCATTGTTAATGATAGAAACCTGCCCTCCGGTGGTCACATCCGGTATTTTGCGGAGGCAAAAAGAAATCTATTGGATTTTAATTTTATTATCCGATATCTTTATTATTAACGCCTTATTAATATTAACAAGCGATGATGCGGGTTTGCTACATCAAAGGAATGGGGGAGCAGTCCTGAAAGGCAAGGAGGGTGGGGTCAATTCTAATCTCTGGGGGGAGTTGGTTCCAGAGGGCCGGGGCCGCCACAGAGAAGGTCCCGCCATCACATTAACCCTGCTATGCCTGATTCAGCATTGCTAATGATAGAAACCTGCCCTCCGGTGGTCACGTCCGGTATTTTGCGGAGGCAAAAAGAAATCTATTGGATTTTAATTTTATTATCCGATATCTTTATTATTAACGCCTTATTAATATTAACAAGCGATGATGCGGGTTTGCTACATGAAAGGAATGGGGGAGCAGTCCTGAAAGGCAAGGAGCGTGGGGACAATTCTAATCTCTGGGGGGAGTTGGTTCCAGAGGGCTGAGGCCGCCACAGAGAAGGTCCCGCCATCACATTAACCCCGCTATGCCTGATTCAGCATTGTTAATGATAGAAACCTGCCCTCCGGTGGTCACGTCCGGTATTTTGAGGAGGCAAAAAGAAATCTATTGGATTTTAATTTTATTATCCGATATCTTTATTATTAACGCCTTATTAATATTAACAGGCGATGATGCGGGTTTGCTACATCAAAGGAATGGGGGAGCAGTCCTGAAAGGCAAGGAGGGTGGGGGCAAATCTAATCTCTGGGGGGAGTTGGTTCCAGAGGGCCGGGGCTGCCACAGAGAAGGTCCCGCCATCACATTAACCCCGCTCTGCCTGATTCAGCATTGCTAATGATAGAAACCTGCCCTCCGGTGATCATGTCCGGTAGGCAGCAATCCCAAAAGGCAAGGACGGTGGAGGCAATTCTAATCTCTGGGGGGAGGTGGTTCCAGAGGGGCGGGGCCGCCACAGAGAAGATCTCGCCATCACATTAACCCTGCTATGCCTGATTCAGCATTGTTAATGATAGAAAACTGCCATCCGGTGGTCACGTCCGGTAGGGAGCAATCCCGAAAGGCAAGGAGGGTGGGGGCAATTCTAATCTCTGGGGGGAGTTGGTTCCAGAGGGCCGGGGCCGCCACACAGAAGGTCCCGCCATCACATTAACCCCGCTATGCCTGATTCAGCATTGCTAATGATAGAAACCTGCCCTCCGGTGGTCACGTCCGGTAGGGAGCAATCCCGAAAGGCAAGGAGGGTGGGGGCAATTCTAATCTCTGGGGGGAGTTGGTTCCAGAGGGCCGTGGCCGCCACAGAGAAGGTCCCGCCATCAGATTAACCCAGCTATGCCTGATTCAGCATTGCTAATGATAGAAACCTGCCCTCCGGTGGTCATGTCCGGTAGGGAGCAATCCCGAAAGGCAAGGACGGTGGGGGCAATTCTAATCTCTGGGGGGAGTTGGTTCCAGAGGGCCGGGGCCGCCACAGAGAAGGTCCCGCCATCACATTAACCCCGCTATGCCTGATTCAGCATTGCTAATGATAGAAACCTGCCCTCCGGTGGTCACGGGCAAAAGGAAATCTATTGGATTTTAATTTTATTATCCGATATCTTTATTATTAACGCCTTCTTAATATTAACAAGCGATGATGCGGGTTTGCTACATCAAAGGAATGGGGGAGCAGTCCTGAAAGGCAAGGAGGGTGGGGTCAATTCTAATCTCTGGGGGGAGTTGGTTCTAGAGGGCCGGGGCCGCCACAGAGAAGGTCCTGCCATCACATTAACCCCGCTATGCCTGATTCAGCATTGCTAATGATAGAAACCTGCCCTCCGGTGGTCACGTCCGGTATTTTGCGGAGGCAAAAAGAAATCTATTGGATTATTATTAACGCCTTATTAATATTAACAAGCGATGATGCGGGTTTGCTACATGAAAGGAATGGGGGAGCAGTCCTGAAAGGCAAGGAGAGTGGGGGCAATTCTAATCTCTGGGGAGAGTTGGTTCCAGCGGGCCGGGGCTGCCACAGAGAAGGTCCCGCCATCACATTAACCCCGCTATGCCTGATTCAGCATTGCTAATGATAGAAACCTGCCCGCCGGTGGTCACGGGCAAAAAGAAATCATTTGGATTTTAATTTTCTATCCGATATCTTTATTATTAACGCCTTATTAATATTAACAAGCGATGATGCGGGTTTGCTACTTCAAAGGAATGGGGGAGCAGTCCTGAAAGGCGAGGAGGGTGGGGGCAATTCTAATCTCTGGGGGGAGTTGGTTCCAGCGGGCCGGGGCCGCCACAGAGAAGGTCCCGCCATCACATTAACCCCGCTATGCCTGATTCAGCATTGCTAATGATAGAAACCTGCCCTCCGGTGGTCACGTCCGGTATTTTGCGGAGGCAAAAAGAAATCTATTGGATTTTAATTTTATTATCCGATATCTTTATTATTAACGCCTTATTAATATTAACAAGCGATGATGCGGGTTTGCTACATCAAAGAAATGGGGGAGCAGTCCTGAAAGGCAAGGAGGGTGGGGGCAAATCTAATCTCTGGGGGGAGTTGGTTCCAGAGGGCCGGGGCTGCCACAGAGAAGGTCCCGCCATCACATTAACCCCGCTCTGCCTGATTCAGCATTGCTAATGATAGAAACCTGCCCTCCGGTGGTCACGTCCGGTATTTTGCGGAGGCAAAAAGAAATCTATTGGATTTTAATTTTATTATCCGATATCTTTATTATTAACGCCTTATTAATATTAACAAGCGATGATGCGGGTTTGCTACATGAAAGGAATGGGGGAGCAGTCCTGAAAGGCAAGGAGAGTGGGGGCAATTCTAATCTCTGGGGGGAGTTGGTTCCAGCGGCCGGGGCCGCCACAGAGAAGCTCCCGCCATCACATTAACCCCGCTATGCCTGATTCAGCATTGCTAATGATAGAAACCTGCCCTCCGGTGGTCACGGGCAAAAAGAAATCTATTGGATTTTAATTTTCTATCCGATATCTTTATTATTAACGCCTTATTAATATTAACAAGCGATGATGCGGGTTTGCTACATGAAAGGAATGGGGGAGCAGTCCTGAAAGGCAAGGAGGGTGGGGACAATTCTAATCTCTGGGGGTAGTTGTTTCCAGAGGGCCGGGGCCGCCACAGAGAAGGTCCCGCCATCACATTTACCCATCTATGCCTGATTCAGCATTGCTAATGATAGAAACCTGCCCTCCGGTGGTCACGTCCGGTATTTTGCGGAAGCAAAAAGAAATCTATTGGATTTTAATTTTATCATCCGACATCTTTATGATTAACGCCTTATTAATATTAACAAACGATGATGCGGGTTTGCTACATCAAAGGAATGGGGGAGCAGTCCTGAAAGGCAAGGAGGGTGGGGGCAATTCTAATCTCTGGGGGGAGTTGGTTCCAGAGGGCCGGGGCCGCCACAGAGAAGGTCCCGCCATCACATTAACCCCGCTATGCCTGATTCAGCATTGCTAATGATAGAAAGCTGCCCTCCGGTGGTCACGGGCAAAAAGAAATCTATTGGATTTTAATTTTCTATCCGATACCTTTATTATTAACGCCTTATTAATATTAACAAGCGATGATGCGGGTTTGCTACATGAAAGGAATGGGGGAGCAGTCCTGAAAGGCAAGGAGAGTGGGGGCAATTCTAATCTCTGGTGGGAGTTGGTTCCAGAGGGCCGGGGCCGCCACAGAGAAGGTCCCGCCAGCACATTAACCCCGCTATGCCTGATTCAGCATTGCTATGGATAGAAACCTGCCCTCCGGTGGTCACGTCCGGTATTTTGCGGAGGCAAAAAGAAATCTATTGGATTTTAATTTTATTATCCGATATCTTTATTATTAACGCCTTATTAATATTAACAAGCGATGATGCGGGTTTGCTACATCAAAGGAATGGGGGACCAGTCCTGAAAGGCAAGGAGGGTGGGGTCAATTCTAATCTCTGGGGGGAGTTGGTTCCAGAGGGCCGGGGCCGCCACAGAGAAGGTCCCGCTATCACATTAACCCCGCTATGCCTGATTCAGCATTGCTAATGATAGAAACCTGCCCTCCGGTGGTCACGTCCGGTATTTTGCGGAGGCAAAAAGAAATCTATTGGATTTTAATTTTATTATCCGATATCTTTATTATTAACGCCTTATTAATATTAACAAGCAATGATGAGGGTTTGCTACATCAAAGTAATGGGGGAGCAATCCTGAAAGGCAAGGAGGGTGGGGACAATTCTAATCTCTGGGGGGAGTTGGTTCCAGGGGGCCGGGGCCGCCACAGAGAAGGTCCCGCCGTCACATTAACCTCGCTATGCCTGATTCAGCATTGTTAATGATAGAAACCTGCCCTCCGGTGGTCAGATCCGGTATTTTGCCTGAGGCAAAAATAAATCTATTGGATTTTAATTTTATTATCCGATATTTTTATTATTAACGCCTTATTAATATTAACAAGCGATGATGAGGGTTTGCTACATCAAAGGAATGGGGGAGCAATCCTGAAAGGCAAGGAGGGTGGGGGCAATTCTAATCTCTGGGGGAAGTTGGTTCCAAAGGGCCGGGGCCGCCACAGAGAAGGTCCCGCCATCACATTAACCTATATCTTTATTATTAATGCCTTATTAATATTAATAGGCGATAATACGGTTTGCTACATCAAAGGAATAGGGGAGTAATCCTGCAAAATCCTTAAACCCAGTTAAGAAGGGCTGTGATGTCCTGAATATTATTCTTATTGTTATTTGTAGTACTGTAGTAGTAGTAGTAGTATTACTCTTATTATTATTATCAACATCAACATCATTATTTATTATTATTATTATTATTATTATTATTATTATTATTATTATATTTGTGTTCTGCCCTTCTACGAAGACTCAGAGAATTACTTAGTGAAAGGCACTGAACAAAGTGATTTTTTTATGGCATTCCCATGGTCACATGTTCAAAATTGCAATGCTTGGCAACTAACATGTGTTTATATCATGCTCACGTGTCCCCTTTCGGGTCTTGTCTATTGGGAAAAATGTGGAGCTCAATGGTCATAAGCCGAGGACTTAACAGTGGTGGGATTCAGCCGCTTCTCTCAGGATAGCACGAACGTCTGGGGGCTCTGCCCACCCATCCCGACGTCATGCGCACACTCGCTTTTGTGAACCGGTAGGGAAGGGAAGGGAATCCCACTTCTGGAGGTCTAGCTGCGTATTGGACACGAAAACTGCCAGGGGTTTGTGAAGGTAGTACAAAAATGATAACTTTATTATATAAAACAGGATGTTGGCTAAGTCCCCAGCTCTACCGTTTCCCTAATGAAGAAAGTCCGCACCCGCCTCTCTCCTAGCAGAATGAAATATTAAAAAGACAAAACGTTGATGGAAGGCGAATCTCCCCACGCAGATAGAAACAGAGAAACGTAGAAGTGTGAAGGCAGAAAAAGACCTCGTGGCCCATCTACTCTGGATTTATCTTCCACGTCTGCTGGAAGTTTGTTCCAAGGATCTACTACTCTTTCGGGTGAAATTATATTTTCTCACGTTGCTTTTGATCTTTCCAACTAACTTCAGATGGTGTCCCCTTGTTCTTGGCTTCGCTTTCCTATTAAAAACGCTTCCCTTTAACGTATTTAAATGTTTCGATCCTGTCCCCCCTTTTCCTTCTGTCCTCCAGACCAGTGTTTCCCAACCTTTTTTGAGACGCGGCACATTATTCATGTTTTCAAAATTCTGGGGAACACTGAAGGGGGGGGGCGGGGGGGCTAAAGAAAAGTTTGGACAAAAAAAATATCTCTTCCTCCATTTCACTCTATTTCTCCCTCCCTCTTTCTCTCTCTTCCTTCCTTCCCTTCTTTCTCTACATCCCTTTCTTTCTTCCTCTTTTTTGCTCTCTTTCTCTCTCCCTCCTTCCCTCCCTCTATGTCTTTCCCTCTCCTTCCTTCCCCCTTTCTTTCTCTCTCTCTCTCTTGCTTTCTTTCCCTCTCTTTCTCTTGCTTTCTTTCTCTCATTCTCTCTCCCCTCCTTTTTTTCTCTCTATTTCTCTCTCGTTCACCACGCCAGCAACAGAGAGAAAAAGAAAGAGCGAGAGAGAGCCGGAGAGAGAGTGGAGTGCGCAGCAGCCATCAGCCTCCTCGCCCTCCCAGACGTCCCCAGCGCCCGGCCTCGCGCCGCCTCCCGTTAGCCCGGCCGAAAGCCACACAGTCCCGGACTCCCGGATCGCTCGCTTCTCCGGCCAGCGCGGCGCTTTCCTGGGCAGATGGCTTTCCTGACCGGAGAAGCGAGCGATCCGGGAGTCCGGGACTGTGTGGCTTTGCGCCATGAAGACAAAACGGCAGCAGGGAAAAGTCGGCCGTTTTCTCTTCATGGCGCAAAGCCACACAGTCCCGGACTTCCGGATTGCTCGCCCCAAGGCAGAAGGCGGCGGCGGAGGAGAGTGGGCGGATCGGGCGGGCAATGGGGCAGGGCGGAGAAGCCAGGGGCGCGTTTGGCCGGAGGCACCGTGGGGAGGCAGGGGCAGGGAGGTGCGGCAGTAGGTGCCTCCGGCCAAACGCGCCCCTGGCTTCTCCGCCCTGCCCCATTGCCCACCCGATCCGCCCACTCTCCTCCGCCGCCTCTCGCCGCGGCACACCAGTTGGGAAACGCTGCTCCAGACTATACAGATTGAGTTCGTGAAGTCTTTCCTGATACGTTTTATGCTTAAGACCTTCCACCGTTCTTGTAGCCCGTCTTTGGACCCGTTCAATTTTGTCAATATCTTTTTGTAATTTCGTGCTATCTCCCCCCTACCGGTCTTCCGGAAACTCGTTAAGATCTGACTTTTCTGGCAGGTCTGGAATAGCATTGACCGTGGGGTGTGTATGGTTCTTTTAAAGATGTTACATTATTCTTATTGTATGACTGATATGTCCCGTCAACAAAACAATGTCGTTTGGCGGGGCCCAGGGGAAGAGCCTTCTCTGTGGTGGCCCCGGCCCTCTGGAACCAACTCCCCCCGGAGATTAGAATTGCCCCCACCCTTCTCGCCTTTTGTAAGCTCCTTAAAACCCCCCATCTCCCGTCAGGCATGGGGGAACTGAGATATTCTTTCCCCCTTGGCCTTTACAATTTATGCATGGTATGTTTGTTTGTTTGTATGTATGTTTGGTTTCACAAATAAGGGTTTTTTAATTGTTTTAGTATTAGCTTTTAGTATTGGATTTACCTGATGTTTTGTACTATTGTTGTTTGCCGCCCCGAGTCTACGGAGAGGGGCGGCATACAAATGAAATCAATCAATCAATCAATCAATCAATAATGTCATTTTCATTTAATACTGTTCTATTTATACCACGTTAGCCTCTCTGAATCCGTTTTGGAATGAGCGGCGTATAAATACGATCGATCCACGCATTCCTGCATTGATAAATAAATACAAAAAACACTAACCTTTCCCCAAAGATGCAAAAAGGGAATTCTGCATCTATTACTTATGCGTAACTGTGCCAGAGACCTGTTCCCCGAATTTGGGAGAGAAAACCTGGACCTTTACTTTTCCCGGGGGCTTCTCGCCCTTGGAAAAATACAAAGAGCTCTTCAAAATAAATAAAAGAAACTTGCATTGACTAAAAACAAAGCGTATTTATTGCAAAGAAATAATAATAACGGTTTACAAGGATTTAGGGGTAGTGATTTCTGACAGTCTCAAAATGGGTGAGCAGTGTGGTCGGGCAGTAGGAAAGGCAAGTAGGATGCTTGGCTGCATAGCTAGAGGTATAACAAGCAGGAAGAGGGAGATTGTGATCCCCTTATATAGAGCGCTGGTGAGACCACATTTGGAGTACTGTGTTCAGTTCTGGAGACCTCACCTACAAAAAGATATTGACAAAATTGAACGGGTCCAAAGACGGGCTACAAGAATGGTGGAAGGTCTGAAGTATAAAACGTATCAGGAAAGACTTAATGAACTCAATCTGTATAGTCTGGAGGACAGAAGGAAAAGGGGGGACATGATCGAAACATTTAAATATGTTAAAGGGTTAAATAGGGTTCAGGAGGGAAGTGTTTTTAACAGGAAAGTGAACACAAGAACAAGGGGACACAATCTGAAGTTAGTTGGGGGAAAGATCAAAGGCAACATGAGAAAGTATTATTTTACTGAAAGAGTAGTAGATCCTTGGAACAAACTTCCAGCAGACGTGGTTGGTAAATCCACAGTAACCGAATTTAAACATGCCTGGGATAAACATATATCCATTGTAAGATAAAATACAGGAAATAGTAAAAGGGCAGACTAGATGGACCATGGGGTCTTTTTCTGCCGTCAGTCTTCTATGTTTCTATGTTTCTACAAAGTGAGATGGATCTTTTAGCTTCGCTGAGCTTTCAGCCAAAAGCCGTTCCTGAAAGCCGTCTCCTTTCTGTTCTCTGCTCCCCCCCCACCACATCTGGATAGTGGAAAGAAGCAAATTCTTCATCGGCTGGGTTGAAGCTCTTTCTCTGGCTCCTTCGTAGCGGCGTGGGCTCGCTCCGTTTGCGCTGGTGTACGGGGGCTCTTTCCTGAACCCCTGAAACACGCTTCTAACGCCTTCTGAGGAAGACTCTGGACAAATGCCTTTTATCCTCATTTTAGAAAAAAAGAAACGGAAAACAAACGTTATTCTTCTACCTTTCCTAGGTCAGGGGAACTACGGTGGCCTTCTCCTCTGCCTACCCCCGGGGATGGCCAAAGGATGTGGGGTCAGCTGATGGATGTGGGGTCTTTCTGGTCTGCTATGACTTCAGAGGCCGGTATCTATGACGACGGACCGAGTGGCACCTGTTAAGAAATGTTATAGAAAACACCCGCTCCTTGCCTTTAAAGGCCCAGCTCTCCCCGTGCCCTGCAAAGGACGGGATGGTCATCTTGCCGGCGACACGCTAGGCGGGCTGATGTAACGTCGCCTCGGTAGGATTCCGCCTGCATCCCTCGAGTGGCCGGGTTCCAGAATTTGGGAGAAAAGAGTGTTATATGATGTTGGAACCGTCCTGTGCTTTAAAGTGAGTCTTGAATATTGGTAAGAATCAGTAGACGAGCGGCTAAATAGAAACGACTTTATTCCGTTACAACGAGAAAATGCGCAACAAGTAAAAACCCAATGGCGCGGTGAAAATCTCTGGGAGGCTGTGCTCCCCTGGCTCTCGAATATCCGCTCTCCCCGGCTGTGACCGATCAAACGGTCCGGCTCTCCGCCTGGCGATTGACCGGTTCGTGCTAGGATGGGATGCCCCTCCCCGCCTGGCAGCTTTAACTCTTGAAGGATTCCTTCTCTCCCTGCGTTGCCACCCCCGGGCCTCCTGTTGCCCTAGGAATGTTATTAAGGAGTTTAATAATAAATATACAGAATAATAAACTTAAAATCTGTTCAGAGGGTTGATTCCTTTTTCTCTCCCATATTCCTTTTTTGACAATAGAATGGCAGAGTCTTCTGTCCCTTGGCGATATTCTGTCCCTTGGCCTCAATATTAAATCCTGAAACCGAAAACTCTGCCCTTCTGTGGTCAAAACAGACATTGCAGCCACACAAAGGAATCGACCTTTTTAATCGGATTTTAAAGTTATCCTGTATATTTTTAAAGTATTATCAATTTTAATAGGTTAATGGGAGGCGCGAGCCTTGAAACAAGTTAAAGCCTATGATGCCTATTAATACTAATGATGTTTTAATAATAAAGGATAATTGCTCTTCACACAAAAATAACACAAAACCTACACAACTGACTCTTACATAAGGTGACCAGATTTTAACATTGGTAAAGCGGGACACCATTGACTGTCGGGGGTGTGCGTGTATCTATGAAATAAATAAACTATTTACCTAAATTATCTGAGACGAGGAGAGCGTGTATATGTCGTGGAAGAGAACCAGACGGTACTTTTCTCTCCGCTGGGTCAATGAATTTTGATCTTACTATGTGATTTATGCAATTAATATCAATATTGGGTTTAGAACCTGTTTTTTTCTTTTATATGTTGTTGTTGTTATTATTATTATTATTATTATTATTATTATTATTATTATTATTATTCTGCCCTTCTCCGAAGACTCAGAGAATTATTTAGTGAAAGGCACTGAAGAAAGTGATAATTTTCTCTCGGTTGGAGTCAATGAATTTTGATGTTACTACGTGATTTATGCAATTAATATCAATATTTGGTTTGGGACCTGGTTTTTTCTTTTATATATCATAAATAGGATGCAATAGAACAGGGGTAGGATTATTCAATCTAGGATTAAGCAATTCTTAATTTAATATCTATAGAGACAGAAATAATTTAAGTGTGAGGTCTAAATAGAATATTTACCACTAGCTGTACTGATTTTAGGGAGGAAGACATCCAACAACAGCACTAAAAATGAAAAGGCACAAGAAATAACCTTTTCCCACAGCTCTCCACCGGCACTTCACACGCTCTGCAGGGGTCCTTCAGCTCCCACGGCCGGTCCGGCGCTGCTCTTAAACGTCATCAACCAGCCTTCCTCAGGGAGAAAAGGGCGGGAACAGAGAACAGCTGAGAGGGAATGGAGAAGAGGGCGGGGTTTCCAAAGGGGGGCTGAAAACTGACAGGAGGTGAGCAATGCTGCCAAAGGAAGTTGGTGAGGGATGCCAGGAGAACAGCACACATGAAGTCAGAGTTGGTCAGGGATGCCAGGAGAAGGGCACACAGGAAGTCGGCCATGCTTAGAAGGGCGATGCCAAAGGAAGTTGGTAAGGGATGCCAAGAGAAGGACACACAGGAAGTCGGCCATGCTTAGAAGGTCACCCCAAAGGAAGTTGGTGAGGGATGCCAGAAGGGCACAAAGGAATTGCGGGCTCCCCCCCCCTCGCTATGCCTATTTGAGCCTTAATGATAGAAAACTGCCATCCTGTGGTCAAATTCGGTATTGCAGCCACAGAAAGAAATACACTTTTTAAATTGGATTTTAACGTTATTATCCTGTATCTTTATTATCAATGCCATATTAATATTAACAGGCGATGATGCATTTTGATAAATCAAAGGAATTGGGAATAATCCTGTAAAAGCCTGAAACCCAGTTAAGAAGGGCTGTGATGGCCTAAATATGAATCATAAGTTTTTAAGAAAGAAGTAAATAAATAACTCAGCAGCCATGCAGACAATTATTATTGCTATTTGTAGTAGTAGTAGTATTACTCTTATTATTATTATTGTTGTTGTTGTTGTTATTATTATTATTATTATTATTATTATTATTATTATTATTATCATCATCATCATATTTGTATTCCGCCTTGCTCCAAAGACTTGGAGAATTATTTAGTGAAAGGCACTGTAGATAGTAATCAGGAAAGACTTTAATGAACTCCATCTGTCTAGTGTGGTGGACAGAAGGAAAAGGGGACACAATTGAAATATTGAAAAACGTTCAAGGGTTAAATAAGGTGCAGGAGGGAAGTGTTTTTAATAGGAAAGTGAACCCAGGAACAAGGGGGACACAATCTGAAGTGAGTTGGGGGGAAAGATCAAAAGCAACGTCACAAAATATGATTTCAGTGAAAGAGTAGTAGATGCTTGGAACAAACATGAACCTATGATTACAACACAGCAGGGAAGTGTTTTTAATAGGAAAGTGAACCCAAGAACAAGGGGACACAATCTGAAGTTAGCTGGGGGGAAAGATCAGAAGCAACGTGAGAAAATATGATTTGACTGGAAGAGTAGTAGATGCTTGGAACAAACTTCCTGTGGTCAAATCTGGTATTGCAGTCACAGAAAGAAATACACTTTTTAAATTGGATTTTAATGTTATTATCCTGTATCTTTATTATTAATGCATTATTAATATTAATAGGCGATGATACAGTTTGCTACATCAAAGTGATGGGGCAGTAATCCTGCAAAAGCCTTAAACCCAGTTAAGAAGGGCTGTGATGGCCTGAATATGAATCATAAGTTTTTAAGAAAGAAATCGGCAGCCATGCAGACAATTATTATTGTTATTTGTAGTAGTAGTAGTATTACTCTTATTATTATTATTATCAACATCATCATCATTTATTATTATTATTATTACAGTATTATTATTATATTTGTGTTCTGCCCTTCTACGAAGACTCAGAGAATTACTTAGTGAAAGGCACTGAACAAAGTGATTTTTTTATGGCATTCCCATGGTCATGTGTTCAAAATTGTGATGCTTGGCAACTAGCAAGAGCAACTAACATGCTCACGTGTCCCCTTTTGGGTCTTGTCTATTGGGAAAAATGTGGAGCTCAATGGTCATAAGCCGAGGACTTAACAGTGGTGGGATTCAGCCGCTTCTCTCAGGATAGCACGAACGGCTGGGGGCTCTGCCCACCCATCCCAACGTCATGCGCACACTCGCTTTTGTGAACACGTAGGGAAGGGAAGGGAATCCCACTTCTGGAGGACTAGCTGCGTATTGGACACGAAAACCGCCAGGGGTTTGTGAAGGTACTACAAAAATGATAACTTTATTATATAAAACAGGATGTTGGCTAAGTCCCTAGCTCTACCGTTTCCCTAATGAAGAAAGTCCGCACCCGCCTCTCTCCTAGCAGAATGAAATATTAAAAAGACAAAACGTTGATGGAAGGCGAATCTCCCCACGCAGATAGAAACAGAGAAACGTAGAAGTGTGAAGGCAGAAAAAGACCTCGTGGCCCATCTACTCTGGCCTTATACTATTTTCTGTATTTTATCTTGGGATGGATATATGTTTATCCCAGGCGTGTTTAAATTCAGTTACTCTGGATTTATCTACCACGTCTGCTGGAAGTTTGTTCCAAGGATCTACTACTCTTTCGGTGAAATTATATTTTCTCACGTTGCTTTTGATCTTTCCCCCAACTAACTTCAGATGGTGTCCCCTTGTTTTGGCTTCGCTTTCCTATTAAAAACACTTCCCTCCTGAATCTTGTTTAACCCTTTGACATATTTAAATGTTTTGATCCTGTCCCCCCTTTTCCTTCTGTCCTCCAGACTATACAGATTGAGTTCGTGAAGTCTTTCCTGATACGTTTTCTGCTTAAGACCTTCCACCGTTCTTGTAGCCTGTCTTTGGACCCGTTCAATTTTGTCAATATCTTTTTGTAATTTCGTGCTATCTCTGCCCTACCGGTCTTCCGGAAACCCGTTAAGATCTGACTTTTCTGGCAGGTCTGGAATAGCATTGACCGTGGGATGTGTATGGTTCTTTTTAAGACGTTACATTATCCTTATTGTATGACTGATATGTCCCGTCAACAAAGCAATGTTGTTTGGCGGGCCCCAGGGGAAGAGCCTTCTCTGTGGTGGCCCCGGCCCTCTTGAACCAACTCCCCCCGGAAATTAGAATTGCCCCCACCCTCCTCGCCTTTCGTAAGCTCCTTAAAAACCCCCATCTCCCGTCAGGCATGGGGGAACTGAGATATTCTTTCCCACTTGGCCTTTACAATTAATGCATGGTATGTTTGTTTGTTTCTATGTATGTTTGGTTTTACAAATAAGGGTTTTTTAATTGTTTTAGTATTAGTTTTTGATATTGGATTTACCTGATGTTTTGTAGTATTGTTGTTAGCCGCCCCGAGTCTACGGAGAGGGGCGGCATACAAATGCAATAGATAGATAGATAGATAGATAGATAGATAGATAGATAGATAGATAGATAGATAGATAGATAAATAAATAATGTCATTTTCATTTAATACTGTTCTATTTATACCACGTTAGCCTCTCTGAATTCGCTTTGGAATGAGCAGCGTATAAATACGATCGATCCACGCGTTCCTGCATTGATAAATAAATACAAAAAACACTAACCTTTCTCCAAAGATGCAAAAAGGGAATTCTGCCTCTATTACTTATGCGTAACTGTGCCGGAGACCTGTTCCCCGAATTTGGGAGAGAAAACCTGGACCTTTACTTTTCCCGGGGGCTTCTCGCCCTTGGAAAAATACAAAGAGCTCTTCAAAATAAATAAAAGAAACTTGCATTGACTAAAAACAAAGCGTATTTATTGCAAAGAAATAATAATAACGGTTTACAAAGTGAGATGGATCTTTTAGCTTCGCTGAGCTTTCAGCCAAAAGCCGTTCCTGAAAGCCGTCTCCTTTCTGTTCTCTGCTCCCCCCCCACCACATCTGGATAGTGGAAAGAAGCAAATTCTTCATCGGCTGGGTTGAAGCTCTTTCTCTGGCTCCTTCGTAGCGGCGTGGGCTCGCTCTGTTTGCGCTGAATCCCTGAAACACGCTTCTAACGCCTTCTGAGGAAGACTCTGGACAAATGCCTTTTATCCTCATTTTAGAAAAAAAGAAACGGAAAACAAACGTTATTCTTCTACCTTTCCTAGGTCAGGGGAACTACGGTGGCCTTCTCCTCTGCCTACCCCCGGGGATGGCCGATGGATGTGGGGTCAGCTGATGGATGTGGGGTCTTTCTGGTCTGCTATGACTTCAGAGGCCGGTATCTATGACGACGGACCGAGTGGCACCTGTTAAGAAATGTTATAGAAAACACCCGCTCCTTGCCTTTAAAGGCCCAGCTCTCCCCATGCCCCGCAAAGGACGGGATGGTCATCTTGCCGGCGACATGCTAGGCGGGCTGATGTAACGTCGCCTCGGTAGGATTCCGCCTGCATCCCTCGAGTGGCCGGGTTCCAGAATTTGGGAGAAAAGAGTGTTATATGATATTGGAACCGTCCTGTGCTTTAAAGGGAAAGTCTTGAATATTGGTAAGAATCAGTAGACGAGCGGCTATATAGAAACGACTTTATTCCGTTACAATGAGAAAATACGCAACAAGAAAAAACCCAATGGCGCGGTGAAAATCTCTGGGAGGCTGTGCTCTCCTGGCTCTCGAATATCCGCTCTCCCCGGCTGTGACCGATCAAACGGTCCGGCTCTCCGCCTGGCGATTGACCGGTTCATGCTAGGACGGGATGCCCCTCCCCGCCTGGCAGCTTTAACTCTTGAAGGATTCCTTCTCTCCCTGCGTTGGCACCCCCGGGCCTCCTGTTGCCCTAGGAATGTCATTAAGGAGTTTAATAATAAATATACAGAATAATAAACTTAAAATGCGTTAAGAGGGTTGATTCCTTTTTCTCTCCCATATTCCTTTTTTGACAATAGAATGGCAGAGTCTTCTGTCCCTTGGCGATATTCTGTCCCTTGGCCTCAATATTAAATCCTGAAACCGAAAACTCTGCCGTTCTGTGGTCAAAACAGACATTGCAGCCACACAAAGGAATCGACCTTTTTAATCGGATTTTAAAGTTATCCTGTATATTTTTAAAGTATTATCAATTTTAATAGGTTAATGGGAGGCGCGAGCCTTGAAACAAGTTAAAGCCTATGATGCCTATTAATACTAATGATGTTTTAATAATAAAGGATAATCGCTCTTCACGCAAAAATAACACAAAACCTACACAACTGACTCTTACATAAGGTGACCAGATTTTAACATTGGTAAAGTCGGAGGGACACCATTGACTGCTGGGGAGAGGGGGGGGGGTGAGTCTATGAAATAAATAAATTATTTACCTAAATTATCTGAGACAAGGAGAGCGTGTATATGTCGTGGAAGAGAACCAGCCGGTACTTTTCTCTCCGCTGGGTCAATGAATTTTGATCTTACTACGTGATTTATGCAATTACGGTAATATCAATATTGGGTTTAGAACCTGGTTTTTAATTTTATATATCATAAATAGGATGCAATAGAACAGGGTTAGGATTATTCAATCTATGATTAAGCAATTCTTGATTTAATATGTATTGAGACAGAAATATGTTGAGGTCTAAATAGAATATTTGAATATTTACTACTAGCTGTACTGATTTTGTTGAATATAAGGAAAGTTTTATAATTATGATGAAAATGAATATACAGTGATCCCTCGGTTAGCGCGGGGGTTACGTTCCAAGACCTCCCGCGCTAACCGATTTCCGCGTTATACTGGATGCGGAATTAAAAACACCATCTGCGCATGCGCGCCCTTTGTTCCATGGCCGCACATGCGCAGAAGGTGGAGCGACGCAAGTTCGGAGGCTGGCAATGCAATGGTGATTTTTCCGGGCTCCTCGCCGCTACCCACAGGGCAGCGCTGGCGGCAATGGCAATGGCAACCCTCCCTCCTTCCCTCCTTCCCTTCTCTCCCTCCCTCCTTCCCTCCTTCCTTCCTCTCACCGGCTTTCTTGGGGCAGCGCTGGCGGCAATGGCAATGGCAACCCTCCCTCCTTCCCTTCTCTCCCTCCCTCCTTCCCTCCTTCCTTCCTCTCACCGGCTTTCTTGGGGCAGCGCTGGCGGCAATGGCAATGGCAACCCTCCCTCCTTCCCTTCTCTCCCTCCCTCCTTCCCTCCTTCCTTCCTCTCACCGGCTTTCTTGGGGCAGCGCTGGCGGCAATGGCAATGGCAACCCTCCCTCCTTCCCTTCTCTCCCTCCCTCCTTCCCTCCTTCCTTCCTCTCACCGGCTTTCTTGGGGCAGCGCTGGCGGCAATGGCAATGGCAACCCTCCCTCCTTCCCTTCTCTTTTGGCCAATCAGCAATCAGTATGACGTCATCGGGCGGGAAAAACCGTGGTGTAGGAAAAAAAACGCGGACTTATTTTTTAATTAATATTTTTTGAAAAACCGCGTTGCAGCGTTTCGCGCTAATCGAGAACGCGCAAATCGAGGGATCACTGTAACATAAAAGGTTTAACAATATGTCTACAGTTATTTTAGAAGTGTTTGGTTACGATAAATGAAGAAATAAGAAAAAACAGATAGGGAGGAAGAGATACAACAATGGGAGGAAGCAACAGCCCTAAAAATGAAAAGGCACAAGAAATAACAATTTTGGAAAACTAAGCTATAGCAATTAAATGAGGGATTCAAACAGTGAAATAATGTAATGGAGAAACCAGAAGACAAAGCTAAAAAATTTTCACTACAGGTGGTTTCTTTTTGTTTTGACATATTATTATTATTATTATTATTATTATTATTAGTAGTAGTAGTAGTAGTAGTAGTAGTAGTAGTGGTATATTTGTATGCAGCCCTTTTCCAAAGACTCGGGATTGGATTACATTAAAGTTTTGGGGTTTTTTATGAATGAATTTTATAAACAATAACATTTTTGGGAAGACTTAGGGGTACGTAATTTTTCAATTTGAATATATACCATCAGTCTGCTAATTATGAGTTGACCTAGGATGGGAGAAACTCAGGAAAGGCTAAAGAGGGTGGAAGAGGAAGAAGAAGGGGAGGAAGAGGAGGAGAGAGAGGTAGTAAAGTAGGAGTGAAGGAGTTAATAGGTAGGAGGAGGAGGTGGAGAAAGAGGGAGGGAGTGCAAGAAAGAACAAGAAGAGGGGCAGACTGGTGATGGGTAAGGGGAAAAAATTGAGTAAGAGGTGAATTCTGGAGTAATGGACTAAATTGTGTAACTATATATGTTGCTTGTAATATAGAAAGGTATATAATGTAAATTTATTGGTGAGAAGATGGAGAAAAATAAGAAACTGTTTGACAAAAAAGAGAATAAACTTTTGCAATAGAGCAGGGATCCCCACACTGGGCAAAGACTGTTTGGACTTCAACTCCCAGAATTTATTTTATTTATTTATTCATTTGTCCAATACACAAATACATAGGAAGAAAAATAGACATGTAGTAAAATATATAAGGGTAAAATGAACTTAGAGGAGAGGATACATGAAAGAAAGAAAATATATATGATAAGTGAGAGAAAGGAAAGACAATTGGACAGGGGACGAAAGGCACACCAGTGCACTTATGGACGCCACTTTTCCTCAGCCAGCAAAGGAAAGGGAGTTTGAAGTCTACGAGTTTTAAAGTTGCCAAGCTTGGAGATCCCTGCTCTGTGAATCACAGCCACTGAGAGGCCTTGGGAATTTGCCCTCTGCAACCCCAGATGGCTCCCCCCCCCTCCAAGAAAACCCCGAATGACATTTTACCTCTTCCCATAGGCAGCTCTCGACCGGCAGTTGACGCGTTCCCATGGCCGGTCACTTGCAGAGATATTGCCCAAGCTGCTCTGCAGAAAGAGAACGGCGCTGCTGTTAAACGTCATCAACCAGCGTTCTGAGGAGAGAGGGCGGGCTTTTCCTCAGGGAGAAAAGGGTGGGAAAAGGGAACAGCTGAGAGGGAATTGAGAAGAGGGCGGGGTTTCCAAAGGGGGCCCTCTGAAAACTGACAGGAAGTCAGCAGTGCTTAGAAGGGCGATGCCAAAGGAAGTTGGTGAGGGATGCCAGCAGAAGGGCACAAAGGAAGTCGGTAGTGCTTAGAAGATCGCTGCCAAAGGAAGTTGGTGAGAGATGCCAGGAGAAGGGCACACAGGAACTCGTCCATGCTTAGAAGGGTGTTACCAAAGGAAGTTGGTGAGGGATGCCAAGAGAAGGGCACAAAGGAACTGAGGGGCTTTTTTTTTTTTTTTTTTTGCTGCTATGCCTGATTCAGCATTGTTAATGATAGAAAACTGACGTCCTGTGGTCAAATCCGGTATTGCAGCCACAAAAAGAAACCCACTTTTTAAATTGGATTTTAAGGTTATTATTCTGTATCTTTATTATTAATGCCTTATTAATATTAATAGGCAATGATGCAGTCGACAGCTATGCAGAAAATTATTATTATTATTATTATTATTATTATTATTATTATTATTATTATATTTGTATTCCACCCTTCTCCGAAGACTTGGAAAATTATTTAGTGAAAGGCAGTGAAGAAAGTGATTCTTTATGGCATTCCCATGGTCACGTGTTCAAAATTGCGATGGTTGGTAACTAGCATGTGTTTATGTCATGCTCACGTGTCCCCTTTTGGGTCTTGTCTACTGGGAAAAATGTGGGGCTCAATTGTCATGAGCCGAGGACTTAACAGTGGAGGGATTCAGCCGTTTCTCTCAGGATAGCACGAACAGGTGGGGGCTCTGCCCACCCATCCCAACGTCATGCGCACACTCGCTTTTGTGAACCGGTAGGGAAGGGAAGGGAATCCCACTTCTGGAGGACTAGCTGCGTATTGGACACGAAAACCGCCAGGGGTTTGTGAAGGTATTACAAAAATGATAACTTTATTATATAAACCAGGGTGTTGGCTAAGTCCCCAGCTCTACCGTTTCCCTAATGAAGAAAGTCCGCACCCGCCTCTCTCCTATAAGAATGAAATATTTTAGGAAATATTAAAAAGACAGAATATTGATAAAAGTCGAATCTCCCCACGCAGATTCCTGCTATCTCCTCCCTACTGGTCTTCCGGAAACCCGTCAAGCCCTGGCTTTCATGGCAGGTCTGCAATTGCATTGACCGTGGTGTGTGTGTGGTTCTTTTTACGACATTACATTATTCTTATTGTGTTACTGGTTTTATTATGTCATTTTCATTTAATACTGTTCTATTTATACCACGTTAGCCTCTCTGAACCCTAACCCTACCCAGGTCATTCGTTTTGTAGGTCATTTATTAGGGGAAAAAACCATTGACCTCAACTTGGCCACTCCCACCAAGTCACATGATCACCAAGAGACCATTCCACCCAGTCACATGATCGCCAAGCCACGCCCTCCAGACAAACCGTGCCAACAGTATTTTTGAAATCCACCACTGGTGCCAATGTCATTCTCCCCTTTTTATATTTACCCATAACCATTAAAGATGGTTTTCATCACTGTCCTTCTGTCTCTTACATATAGTATTTCTTATATATAACTCAACACCACTTCCGCTTGTATTAGGTCTGTTTCTTTTAAACAGTTTAAAGTCCCCTGGCTTCATATTCCATTCATGGGTTTTATCCCACCAAAGTTTCTTTCAGGTCTCATGTAGCACAGCAGAACTACCAGAGGACGAGGGACGCGCGGGTGCGGAACCAAAATACAACTCCCTCCCTCTCTCTTTCTCCCTCCCTCCCCCTCCCCCTCTCCCTCCCCCCTCTTTTTTTCTGTAGCATTTTTTTTGTGCTGTTTCAGAAACTGCTTCAGCTACATTTTCTACCCATGAAGGAAAAAATCCCTTATTTATATAAGAAGTAAGGAACTAAATTTTCTTTGGATTCTGCTTTTGCTACTTTTACTTCTTGGATTGGTAACGTGGTGAAAGTGGGGTGAAGAATGGATGGAAAGAATTGTGCCTGAGAGCGTCAAGGGCAGGGGTCTCCTTGGCCTTCTGGAGGACAGGAAGGCATCTGGCCAGTTTTGTGGGCAGGCTTGGTCAGCTTCAGCCGCTGCCTTCTGGCCCCTTCTAGGCTTCCATCGCTGGCCCTGCCTGGGATGAATGCAGCCTCCAATTGTGATGTCACATATGACCTAGAGTACATTGGAGGGAGTTGGAGAACTGAGTTGCCCTCAGAGATCTGGGAGATGTCAGCTGGGTTAAGGCAGATGACAAAATTTGCCAGAGAACATGACTCTCTGTAGAAGGTAGGAGAGAAGGCACGAGCGGGTCGGGAGGGGTTACTTCCTAGGTCTGCTCTCTGGAAAGGAGGGAGGATACGGGAGGGGAAATGGTGGCTTTGCTTTTCTACTTCAGTCTGACCTCAAAGCAATGACCGAGAGGGCTTTCAAGCTGTTTCATGGTCCTGGGATCACGGGGCGCCTCTCGTGGGGAAGAGAAGATTTACATGCACGTCAATCTTTGGTCTGACTGAGCATTCCGGTATCTCACCTTCACTCCGGTTTTTGTTGCAACACCACCTGAAGGACAGTACCGTGGCCTGTCATGGCTGGATCACCCTGGGATTGCTTTCGGTGGCGATTCCTGGGCCTGCTAGAACTGCCCATCCCAGCTGATTAAAGTGTATCTGGTGGCATTTGGGGCAGCACAGGAATTTCCCCAAACGTCTGATGGGCAGCAAATGAAACACTTAGCTTGCTTTAGTAGCAGCATAAGGGAACAACAGGGCTGAGCGGACCATGGAGATCTTCTACCCGAACCCACTATATGTTTGTTATAGTAGAGCCTTTGTCCGTGATGCCGAACGTATGGCATGCGAGCCGTGCCGAGCCCTCTCTCACCATCGCCCCAGGTCAGAGGTCTGTGGCCTTTCCTTCATGAGCTTCTCTTTCACACACACCCCAAAAGAAGATCTTATCTCTTGCCCCCCTGCCGGTGTTGGGAATACCCCCCTCCCATTGGCCGGCTGGTCTTCAGGTCCCTGCTGCACGGAGACCTTTGGGCCTGCGCATGTGCGCAGTTTGTCCCCCAGGTGTCTAAAGGTTTAGCCCCCGCATCCCTTTGGACAACTGGCCGTGCAACCTCTTCCTCAAAACCTTGCAATGATGAAGCACCCACCACTTCTGGACACAAGTCGCTCCGCTGATTCATGATTCTCGCTGTGGGAAATTCTCTTCTTGGTCGCTTCTCTCCTTGATTATTGTCCACACGTTGCTCTTGTCCTGCCTTCGGGCGCTTCAGAGAATTCACCGCTACCATGTCCGCCTTAGACAGACCCAATTAATGCAATTGCTCTTCACATGATGTCCAGTCACCCAATCACCTTGGTTGCTGTTTAAGAAGCAGAAGCCTCGCGACCTCTATTCCTGGTTGGGTGCCAATCCCGCTCAGCCCTGGCAAGGAAACGGCAGGAGTCAACACTGACTCAAAGGCATTTCCTTATATATAAATATAATTTACAATATATAATTTATGTACCGTATTTTTCAGACTACAAGACATACCTTTACCCCCCATCCCCAAAAGAGGCTACAATTTTGGGTGCGTCTTATCCTCCAAAGGTAACCCCGCTCACCCACCGGCCCCTGCCCTTCAGGCATTTTGGGCCTGTGTGCATCACGTTTTCTGACAGTTCCAGGCAGCATCCTCACCAGCACTCGGATTTTGACAACGAAACAAACCCCATCGTCCTGCACGCGTTTAACTGGACTGAGTGGGGTGCGGTGGGAGGTGATTTTAATCTGAGCAGAAGAGGGACTTGGCACCGAAGGCTCCACTCCCAAGCCCCCACTCCCCTGGTCTTCCTAACTATATTGATTGATTGATTGACCGATTGATTTGATTTGATTTTTATGCCGCCCTTCAGCAATAGCACTTTTCAACAGAGCCAGCATATTGCCGCCAAGCCACACCCACCCAGTCACATGCCCAACAGGCCACGCCCACAGAACCGGTAGAGAACAGTTTGAGGTTTCACCGCCGAGCCAGGCCCGATAGAGACGCAGCCCTTCAGTCCTCCTGGGTGCTGCCCTCTCGGAAACACGGTGCCAGGCAAGGCCCTGCCCTTTGCTCCCTTGGTTGCCCCTCATTCTGCCAGCAGCCCAGGAAGCGCACAGGCCGGGACTCGTCTGGCGAGGGGGATGCTTCTGTGCGGGAGGCTCGCTGCTTGGCCTGCCTCTTCTCCAGATGACCAAACGCAGATATTTGAGATGACCTAATAACCACAACGTAACAATAATAACCCCCAAAGCAACTGGGGCACCACTTGAACACCAAATGAGACAACTCACCATTGCCAACTCACCACAGCCAATTAACCGTGGGACCAAGGGACAATTTAATAATTCTATTTAATTATTTAAAATAATTTTTAAAATATTATAATTTTTCTCATTCACATTTCGCCCCTCCTTTGGCATCCTTCAATTATCCTATTCCACCATTTCTCCATTATTATTGCTACTCTTGTCCCACGGTGAGTTGTCCAGGGGCGAGTCGACCAGGGCGATTTGGCCTGGATTCACTTGAACACCATTGGCATTAACAAATTCACATCGGTCAATTGCAAAAGGCAGCTTTGCTGGGAATGGCTTCCATCAAACAACAACCTCTGCCTGTCCCAGGTCCCTAAGAAGGACTCAATGGGCAGGTGTTGCTGCCAAATCCAGTCTGGACATCTGGATGGCTGTGCAGCCAACATCATCAACAGCAACGATAAGAACAACGATTACAACAAGGGCCCCCCCCCCCCCACTACTCGCCTGGCCTTGCAGAAGGCTTTAGAAACTCACCTTTGCTGGCAGTCGGTCTGGGGCCGTCCAGAGTGGACACTCTCCTCCGGCCGATGCCACAACTGAGATTTGTTGTGAGCCGCCCCGAGTCTACGGAGAGGGGCAGCATACAAATCTAATAAATAATAAAATAATAATAATAATTTGGGATGAATGTGGTTGTGTGGTGTTTTTAACACTTGGGTTTTTAGGTTAGTTTTACAATTGGACCTTATGACGTTTTTTGTACTGTTTTTATGTGTTGTGGGCCACCCTGAGTATTCGGAGAAGGGCTGCCTAGAAGCCCAATCAATCAATCAATCAATCATAAAAAGAGCAACAACAACCGCAATCAATGTGTGTGCTGCAGGACTGCCAGTCCGTCTGTAATGGAGGCATAAGGGGAGGAGGCTGACGTAAACTGTCCTTGCTTTGCTCCAGGATCTGCTCGGCCTTCAAGCGGTTGGGCCGCCGGAAGAACCGAGTCCGCAGCCACCCCTCGAGGGAGGAGGCCTGCAACCCGAGCAAAGACTCTCCGCGGCAGAAGGAAAAGCCAGACGCCCCGGAGGAAGAGCTGAACGAAAACGGTGATGGGCTTTGCCGCCTTAAGACGTGAAATCAGCCGCGGGGCCCTGCAGGGACGGCTGGTTGCGTGCAGCTCTCTGGCTCTGGCGCGTGAGCGAGGGTCGGAGCGCAAGTCCGCTTTCTGTGCAGGTAGCAAAATCTCGCATGAGGACGCAGAAGCAAAAGAACTCGTGGAAACATGCACACATGCGCGTCCCCTGTGCGAGATCTCCCTAGCTGCACAGGTGCAAGAGGCCAAGTTGCGCTGGAGGCCATGCTCGCATGCCAGAGCCGCAGAGCTGCTGCACACAGTCCGCCGTCCCGGCAGGAACCGTCTATACTGCCTTGAATCCGGAGAGAGAGCAGCATGCGCGTCTGTGAGCTGGTGCTGCTGGGGCAGGCGGGGTAGAGGTTCCTGCCGGAGCCCCGGGCACAGCACTTGATTCCCCAGCATTGCCCGGTGTTCAGTCTGAGGGGCGAGAGGTGCCATTCCTTCTGACCTGTTCTGTGGGCAGGGCTTATTTTGTGGACATGGTTTGGGGGTCAGGTGGGTGTGGCTTCAGGTGGCGTGGCCAGGTGGTCATGTGAGTGAGTGGGTGGCAGTCCATTTTGCCAGGGAGCAGGCAGGGGGTTAGACTAGATGGCCCCCGAGGTCCCTTCCAGCCTTTGCCGTGCTGTTTCGGAGCACCCGCTGAAACTGTGTCCCGTGCCCTCAAGGCCTGTGGTCCTCCCTCCCTCCCTCCCCCTCTCTCTTTCTCTTTCTTTGGTGGGAAGTAACCCCCCCCCCCCCCCAAACAAAATATTACTCCTAAGGCTCAGAGAAAAACAAGGGAAGACGAGGCTGTTCACAAAGAACCTGCCTGGAGCTCCCTCCACACGCAGAGGGTCGACATCTGGCTCCATACACACAGGCAGGCAGACAAATGCCTAGAAAACCCATTCAAGACGGGGGGGGGGGGGGTGTACAGTATTTTGAAATTTCCCCATGGCCAGATTTGGCAGCTAACAAAACACAGTGGTTAGTTAGTTCCTTAGTTAGTTAGTCCATTCATTGATTGATTTAGGATTTCTAGGCTATCTTTCTCCAGGGGACTCAGGGCAGCTTACCAGTTAAAATGAATACAAAATATAAAATTATAAAACCCCAGCCATAAAACCCAAATTTATTATTGTATTTATTTTATTTATTTATTTTGTCCAATAGACAATACATATAGAAGAGAATAGACATGTAGTAATATATATAAAGAAAATATATAAAAATAGAGGAGAGGATATATGAAAGGAAGAAAATATATATGATATATGAGATAAAAGAAAATCCCAAACATTTAAACCCATAGTAGAATGAAAATAAGTAGCCCCACACTCAAGACCCGACACAAGACAAAAGTCGTTTAGCCACAATGGGAATCACCCGAACCCTTTCACAAACCCAGAGCCCATATTTGCACAAACCCCCAAACTTCAAAAACATAGAACCACATAAGAATCCTCCCTTCTATCCAACTGATTGGTCAGCTAACCCAGAATGTCACTTGCTTCTCCAATTAAAACCTCCTTCCAAGCAGCTTCCAAAGGATTCTCCATTGAAAGCAGGAGTCTGCAAAGTCTGCACTTAACTCCCATGCGGCTAAATTCGGAGACTCCTGATTTAAAGAGACAGCATTTGTTTTTCTTCTTTGCCAAGCAATCTCCCTGCTGGAAAGTGAGTTCTGTTTTTTTCCTTCCAACACCTTCCTCTTTCTTTCTTTCTTTCTTTCTTTCTTTCTTTCTTTCTTTCTTTCTTTTTCTTCCCTCCCCCCCCTCCCCTCCCTCCATCCCTCTTTCAGGCAGGGAAAAAAAGCTTTTAAAAAGTTTTTTTAAAAAAAACAGGAAGTGGTGATGTTGGGGCAGGTGGGCGGAGCCTCACACTGCGGTGCTACTCATTCTCCGAACCAGCCGCTGCACCTGCTACCTGCTCGCCTGAACCAGGGAAGAGCTCAGGCAGGTGTGGTGGGACTGGCGAGCCTCCACATCTGGTGCTGGGAAGCGTCCCAGAGGCTGGGAAAACTTCCCAAGAGGAATCGCCCACCCTCAGCTCCTGCCATTCACCGGACGAGCTGCTCGGGGGGGGGGGGAGCCCACCTCCCTGTAGGAGGGAGGAAGAACAGCCTTAGAAAGTGAGCTAGAGCAGGGAACGAAATGACGCCTGGTGTGGACAAACTTTTTCTTCATTTCCGTGTGAAATTCATTGAACGTGAAATGTCAGAAGTTCTTAGCTGAGCCGTGCAGGATCAGGCCCTTGGGGACGGTGGCTGACGGCCTTTTTCCTTCTCTGTTTCCCAGAATCTCAGCTCTGCTTTTGCAACTTGAGGAATCTCCGAGAAGAAAATGACCCTTCCCAAGTGCAAGAGTCCACCAACAACCTGTGCACCTTGGCAGAGACTAAACTGGCGGGAGTCTTGCGGGCCATTTGCAAATATCGCCACAGCATCCATAAGGTAGATGTCCCTTCACTTAGGTGAAACTCTGCTGGACCAGCAACCTCCTGGGGGAGCCCTGGCAGGGGGTCGTGTAGGACTCTGCATGCGAGTCAGGAGAACTGGAAGCCAGAGTTGTCTGGGCACCTCGGCTCAAAAACGGAGGCACCGGCCAGAGCTGCCCACACGTTCCCCGGCCAGGATTTCTGCTGGAGGCTGGAGTCCAGTCGAGGACCCGTGGGAGTGTGTCAGGGCCGGGGTCTTGAGAGAGGGGGAGGGGGACTTCCAGAAGATGGGGAGGGGCAGCCATATCCCTCCTCCGTTTCCAATACTGTTTCCAAGCCCCGTCGTCTATGGCGAACATACAACACGAGGGCCACAGGGGGAACTGGCAGGCGAGCTGTTACCCTTGCTCGGCTCCAGTGGGCATGTGTGTGCCAGCCAGCTGCTTTTTGGCTTGCCTGGAGGCAATTTTGGCTGCCAGAAAGTCTCGGGGGGGAGGGCACTTTTGCCTTTGGAGCCTAGGGAGGGTGAAAAACGGGCCTACTGGAACCCACCAGGGTTTGGGGAATGGGCTGTTTCAGGCGTCCAGAGGGCCTCTGGGGGGGGAAGGGGGCATTTTCTCCATTCCCCTGGCATTAAATTATGGGCGTGGGCACTCGCACATGCGAGATAGCACACACACACACACACACACTTTCGGCACCCGAGGAAAAAAGTTTCGCCATCACTGAGAGCATCTGCACTCAAGACAAATACCTTCTGTGTGCAGTCACACCTGGCCAATAAAGAATTCTATCTTCTATCTGCAGTATTATTCGGCATACTTATCTGGAAATAAAACATGTTTCTCAACCGAAAATATTTCCGTGACCGCCTTCTGCTGCATGAACCCAAGCAACCAGTTAGGTCCCACAGAGTTGGCCTTCTCCGGGTCCCGTCGACGAAGCAATGTCATCTGGCAGGACCCAGGGGAAGAGCCTTCTCTGTGGCGGCCCCGACCATCTGGAACCAGCTCCCCCCAGAGATTAGGATTGCCCCCACCCTCCTTGCCCTTCGTAAACTCCTTAAGACCCACCTCTGCCGCCAGGCATGGGGGAATGGATATATCTCCCCCAGGCCTATATAATTTATGTATGGTATGTTTGTAGGTCTTGTTTTTAAATAATGGGGGTTTTAGACATTTTTAAATATTAGATTTGTTATTGTGCATTGCTTTTATTATTGCTGTGAGCAAATCTAATAAATGAAATTAAATGAAAAGGCATCTGGAAGGTTTTTTTCCCCTTTGAAAACATTTCACTTCTCTTCCAAAAAGCTTCTTCAGTTCTGTTTAGAAACGTTTCCAAAGGAAAAAGAAACCACGTCCAGTTGCCTTTCGGGACAGCGTGACCTGGACGACGGAGGCACTCCTAAGAAGTTGTGTTTCTCACGTAATTTCAGACGTCAAACTACCGATCGGTTCTGCGTTTGTGTTTCTGCAGATCTCGCCAAAACACCGGCTGCGCATCAACCAAATCCTGCAGGCGGTGATCAGATCCTCCAGTCACATCGACCACAAATTAGCCAAAGTGATCATCAAGCTGGCTGCTGAGGACATGCTAAGAACCACAGTAAGGACCAAAGGGCGCCCTCCCCTCCCCACTTCCCTTTGGGTAGAACCAGGGAGGGGCTCTAACTCCCCTGGCTGCCGGTCTGCTTCCTCTCAGGCCCCCAAATTAAAAAAACAAACCCCAAAACTGAAAACAAAATGGCAACTGAATGTACAGCGGCTGAAACTCTGCTTCTGTACATGCTCAGAAGAATTTTTTTTAAAATTCAGAAAAGGTTTTAAAAATTTAAAAATTCAAAACAACATCATCAACTGAACCATGTCACCATGACGTCGCCAGCAGTTCACTACCAGTTTGCGCGAACCGTTCCAAACTGGGAGGTAGCCACCTCTGGGTAGAAGTTCCAGCCAGAGGAACATCTAACCCAGCTTAAGTCTGTGTGTCCCCAAGAATCCACGGAATGGGGGCACCGTTGGGTGGGCGAGAAGAGGGAGGAGAAGGCGGAGGGGGAGACTGGTGCCCTTTGCCACCCGAAGATAAGACGAGGCCCAGCGGGTGGAAGCTTCCCCAAGACAGATCCACGCTTGACCTTGAGGAACTTCCCGGCTGTGGAGCTATTAAGCCATGAAGTAAGTGGCCTCCCTTCTGAAGGGTTTTCAAGAAGAGACTGGACAGCCAAAAAGGCCAAGGCAGTTCTGGGCGACCTTAACAGAGGGATAGAATCAAGATCAAGTGAAGTGTTAATACCTCTTTAATGAAAAGAAGGACCAGGGGAAACATCTTGGAGTATTCACAACTTCTAATGATTCTAACTGTCAGGAAATTTCTCCTTAGTTCTAAGTTGCTTCTCTCATTGTTTAGTTTCCACCCATTGCTTCTTCTTCTACCTTCAGGTGCTTTGGAGAATAGCTTGACTCCCTATTCTTTGTGGCAGCTCCTGAGATATTGTGGGAGGCTACTATCATGTCTCCCCTGGTCCTTCTTCCCATCAAACTAGCCATGCCCAGTTCCTGCAACTGTTTTTCATATGTTTTGGCCTTCGGTCCCCTAATCATAGAAACATAGAAACATAGAAGACTGACGGCAGAAAAAGACCTCATGGTCCATCTAGTCTGCCCTTATACTATTTCCTGTATTTTATCTTAGGATGGATATATGTTTATCCCAGGCATGTTTAAATTCAGTTACTGTGGATTTACCAACCACGTCTGCTGGAAGTTTGTTCCAAGGATCTACTACTCTTTCAGTAAAATAATATTTTCTCATGTTGCCTTTGATCTTTCCCCCAACTAACTTCAGATTGTGTCCCCTTGTTCTTGGGTTCACTTTCCTATTAAAAACACTTCCCTCCTGAACCCTATTTAACCCTTTAACATATTTAAATGTTTCGATCATGTCCCCCCTTTTCCTTCTGTCTTCCAGACTACAGTATACAGATTGAGTTCATTAAGTCTTTCCTGATACGTTTTATACTTAAGACCTTCCACCATTCTTGTAGCCCGTCTTTGGACCCGTTCAATTTTGTCAATATCTTTTTGTAGGTGAGGTCTCCAGAACTGAACACAGTACTCCAAATGTGGTCTCACCAGCGCTCTATATAAGGGGATCATAATCTCCCTCTTCCTGCTTGTTATACCTCTAGCTATGCAGCCAAGCATCCTACTTGCCTTTCCTACCGCCCGACCGCACTGCTCACCCATTTTGAGACTGTCAGAAATCACTACCCCTAAATCCTTCTCTTCTGAAGTTTTTGCTAACGCAGAACTGCCAATGCAATACTCAGATTGAGGATTCTTTTTCCCCAAGTGCATTATTTTACATTTGGAAACATTAAACTGCAGTTTCCATTGCTTTGACCATTTATCTAGTAAAGCTAAATCATTTACCATATTGCAGACCCCTCCAGGAATATCAACCCTATTGCACACTTTAGAGTCATCGGCAAATAGGCAAACCTTCCCTACCAGACCTTCCCCTATGTCACTCACAAACATATTAAAAAGAATAGGACCCAGAACAGACCCTTGTGGCACACCGCTTGTAACCTGACTCTGCTCAGAATACTCGCCGTTAACAATAACTCTCTGATGTCTATGCTTCAGCCAGCTTGAAATCCACTGAACTATCCAGGGATTAAGTCCAATCTTCACTCATTTATCTATCAGCTCTTTATGTGGAACCGTATCAAAGGCTTTGCTGAAGTCCAGATAGGAAATATCCACGGCACCACCTTGATCCAACAACTTTCTGACATAGTCAAAGAAATCAATGAGATTAGTCTGACATGATTTGCCTTCAGTAAAGCCATGCTGATTTGGGTCCAATAAGTTATTGTTTTTTAGGTGCTGATTTATCCTCTTTTTGAGTAGAGTCTCCATCATTTTAACTACAACTGATGTCAAGCTAACTGGCCTGTAGTTACCAGCTTCTTCTCTACTGCCCTTCTTGTGGATAGGCACAACACTGGCCATTCTCCAATCCTCAGGAACATCTCCTGTTAATAGGGATTGGTTAAACAAATCAGTCAGGGGGGTAGCAATGACAGATCTGAGTTCTTTAAGAACTCTGGGGTGGATGCCATCTGGGCCCATTGCCTTATTTATCTTTAATCGTTCAAGTTCTTCTAAGACATCTGCTTCTAAGAGCACTGGAGCTGAATCCTCTTTGTTTCTCTTCTCTGCACTCTTTCTAGAGTCTCAACATCTTTTTTGCATCTTTCTGTAACCAAAACTGAATGAAGGATTCCAAGTGTGGCCTTACCAAGGCCTTGTAAAGTGGTATGAACACTTCACGTGATTTTGATTCTGTCCCTCTGTTGATGCAGCCTAAAACTGTGTTGGCTTTTCTGGCAGCTGCTGCACACGGCTGGCTCCTATTTCAATGGTCGTCCACTCGGACTCCGAGATCCCTCTCACAGTTACTACTGTTGAGCAATGTACCACTTAAACTGTACCTGTGCGTTTTGTTTTTCTCGCCTAAATGTAGAACCTTATGTTGATTGTTTCTTCATTGCTTATTTGTCCCCTATGACAATCATTAAGTGCTGTACCTCATGATCCTTGACAAATGTATATTTTCTTTTTATGTCCACTGAGAGCATCTGCACCAAAGACCTTGTGTGTCCAATCACACTTGGCCAATAAAGAATTCTGTTCTGTTCTATTTTATTCTACTCTGTTCTGTTCTGCTCTGTTCCTTGTTTCACCATTGGATTTCATTTTGTTAGATAGCGCCCAGTGTTCCAGTTAGCCACGATCCTTCTGTATTTCGCGCCTATCTTCTGGAGTGTTGGCTATTCCTGCCAGTTTGGGGGTACTTTAGTAATATTTCTTTTGGCCAGATCACCCACCAACGTCTACATCTTCATCTCCGGCACTTTTTCTTGATTCCTCTTCCCAGATGACTTCCAACTTCAAAAAGAATCTATCCTTGCATTTCGTTTGGACGGCTCTGTTTAGCCAATTTCCTCTGCGGCTGCTGGTTAAGGACTCTAAATCGGCTCTCTGTAGGATATGCTGACCCCAAACAGATATCTGACAGCGTCTCTCTTCTTCACTGCCCCTCCCGGGCAGTTCCGACTCGGTTCGGACTGGACCAGGTCCCCAGGCGACAGGGATTTGGTGTTCCCCAGTGGAGTGTGGGGAACTCTGTGTCACCACAGTGCTTGGCCACGCCCTCTCCCCATGGGCCAAATCGAGGCACCCTGCAAGGCGGAAGCTGCCCTGGGCATTGAGTTTGACCACCAATGATCTAGTGGATCCTGCACTGATTCTCTCATTTTAGTCTGGCTGATCATGTGACTGCATTGGTTGTGCTTGTGAATGAGACTGGTAGGTGTGTGTTACCTTCCACGCCGCCCTGGATCTCTGAGCAGCAATCGGGGGGGCCTTCTGGACCACCTTTGGGGACTGGGAGTGGGAGACCCCCACCTTCCTCCATGGCCAATCCCAGTTGGTGCTGGGGAAGGACGGGGGCTGCCTGCCAGGGAGGAGGGCTCAGGTGCCAGGCGGCTTCTTCCTAACACCAGCATCACCAGAGTGCTGCTGGCAATGGCCAGTTATACATCTCCATCCCTGGCTGGACAGTGATGCCCCCTGTGGGGCTGCAGACCCGCCTTGATTCGATCCTGGCAAGAGGGAATGGTTTGGGTGGCTTGGGCTCAAAGGGCAGGTGCATGGGCCAGTTGCTCCCTTCCCTGGGCCAGGAGGCCTTGCTCGCGGTCACTCTCCCCTTCGACCAGCACACGGAAGTTGCAACCGGCCGAGAGGGCTGCAGCTGGTGCCTCCTTCCACTGGCCCACGTCCAGCATTGTTGTGTGAGCTGCACTGGGCCCCAGTTTTCTTTTAACAAAATTCTGCTTTCACACTGTTTTTGAATCTTTATTTATTTATTTATTCGATTTTTATGCCGCCCTTCTCCTTAGACTCAGGGCGGCTTACAACATGGTAGCCATAGCACTTTTTTTAAAACAGAGAATCAGCCTATTTGCAATATCTTATTTCCACCTTTGATGGGTTCAAGTTATATGGGAAGCTTCAAGACTTTTCATTCTTCGACAGTCCCCGCTGGTCCTTCCTTTGGAGGGAAGTCTGTGCTCAAGGCCCGAAGCTTCGTTCTTTTAGTTAGAAAAAGGGTTGGTGGTGCGGTGGATAATTCTGCCAATTGCCAGCAGTTCAAGTCTCCTCCCTGGCTCCAGGTTGACTCAGCCTTCCATCCTTCCGAGGTCGGTCAAAGCGAGGACCCAGATTGTTGGGGGCCAAAGGGGCCGACTCCCTGTAAACCAGTTAGGAGGGGCTGTCAAAGGACCCAGCTTGTTGGGGGCCAAAGGGGCCGACTCCCTGTAAACCAGTTAGGGGGGGCTGTCAAAGGACCCAGATTGTTGGGGCCAAAGGGGCCGACTCCCTGTAAACCAGTTAGGGGGGCTGTCAAAGGACCCAGCTTGTTGGGGGCCAAAGGGGGCGACTCCCTGTAAACCAGTTAGGGGGGGCTGTCAGAGGACCCAGCTTGTTGGGGGCCAAAGGGGCCGACTCCCTGTAAACCAGGTAGGGGGGGCTGTCAAAGGACCCAGCTTGTTGGGGGCCAAAGGGGCCGACTCCCTGTAAGCCAGTTGGGGGGGCTGTCAAAGGACCCAGATTGCTGGGGGCCAAAGGGGCCGACTCCCTGTAAACCAGTTAGGGGGGCTGTCAAAGGACCCAGCTTGTTGGGGGCCAAAGGGGCCGACTCTCTGTAAACCAGTTAGGGGGGGCTGTCAAAGGACCCAGATTGTTGGGGCCAAAGGGGCCGACTCCCTGTAAGCCAGTTGGGGGGGCTGTCAAAGGACCCAGATTGCTGGGGGCCAAAGGGGCCGACTCTCTGTAAACCAGTTAGGGGGGCTGTCAAAGGACCCAGATTGTTGGGGCCAAAGGGGCCGACTCCCTGTAAACCAGTTAGGGGGGCTGTCAAAGGACCCAGCTTGTTGGGGGCCAAAGGGGCCGACTCTCTGCAAACCAGTTGGGGGGGCTGTCAAAGGACCCAGATTGTTGGGGCCAAAGGGGCCGACTCCCTGTAAGCCAGTTGGGGGGGCTGTCAAAGGACCCAGATTGCTGGGGGCCAAAGGGGCCGACTCCCTGTAAGCCAGTTAGGGGGGGCTGTCAAAGGACCCAGATTGTTGGGGCCAAAGGGGCCGACTCCCTGTAAGCCAGTTGGGGGGGCTGTCAAAGGACCCAGATTGCTGGGGGCCAAATGGGCCGACTCTCTGTAAACCAGTTAGGGGGGGCTGTCAAAGGACCCAGATTGCTGGGGGCCAAAGGGGCCGACTCCCTGTAAGCCAGTTAGGGGGGGCTGTCAAAGGACCCAGATTGTTGGGGCCAAAGGGGCCGACTCCCTGTAAGCCAGTTGGGGGGGCTGTCAAAGGACCCAGATTGCTGGGGGCCAAATGGGCCGACTCTCTGTAAACCAGTTAGGGGGGGCTGTCAAAGGACCCAGATTGTTGGGGCCAAAGGGGCCGACTCCCTGTAAACCAGTTAGGGGGGGCTGTCAAAGCGCTGTGAAGGGGGTCCAGGTGTGATTGCTGCTTGGAGACTGAAGCAATAGCAAAGCTTGTGGTGCCGTGTAGTATTTTCCATGGGGGAGGGAGGCAGGAGAAGGCCCTCACTTCTGGCCCCCTTTCCTGCTGCAGGATCTCCAGGACTTGTACCAGGACGCAGCGGGGGACATCCTGGTGGCCCTCTGGAGCCATTTCCCAGCGGAGGTCCTGACCAAACTCCTGGAGGGCTTCCAGGGGAGGCTGATTCCATACCGCAGCATCCTCTGTGTGTTGGGGAAGCTGGCCAACAAAGGTACCGTCTCTCTTTTCTCCGCCAGGCTTTTCAACTTTGTGTTTCTGAGTCACGGGAAGAAGGTTGGCCGTGGTCCAAACAGGGTTCCCAACCTTTGGGGTGCAGGGTGCCCAGAGAAAAATTGAGGCAGCCTGAATCCAGGACCTCTCTGGAAACAACTCTGGGCCCAAAAAGCAGAGGGAGGGGAGAAGGTTTCACGCAATACGGCAACCACAACTTTGGTGCAGTCCAGCAGAGCTCCTTATCCCTTTCGTTTATTTAGAAAATGTATGTGGCCACCTACCTTACCAAATCACTCTGGGAAGCTAACAACCAATATTGTACACCTCCCCCAAACAAATCTCACCAATATAAAACCCCCACAAACAAAGAAAAACAAAAGCACAACAAAAAGTACAACAATGATACAATCATTTGAAGCACCACACAACCACAACAGTGCATAAAAGCACACGTACTATTTGGGCCCACTAATATTCTAATGCCTGGTGAACAAGAGACCCCTGTGGGAGTTAAGAACTGGTTTAGCCACTTCTGGGGTGAGGAGAAAGGGTCTTGGATAGGGCCGGCACCGCAACAGAGTAGGCCCCTCCCCAAAGTGTGCGATGGAAGAGACAGAAAGAGACAGGGAGTCCTGCAAGGGCTTAACAGCTATGGCACATAGACTTATGCGCCACTTCACAGTGCTTTATAGCCCCCTCTAAGTGGGTTGCAGAGTCAGCCTCTTGCCCCCCAACAACCTGGGTCCCCATTTTACCGACCTCGGAAGGATGGAAGGCTGAGTCAACCTTGAAAACCGAACTGCCAAACTGGATCAGCTGCATTGCTGCGTTCTCACCACGGCACCACCACCTGCCAAGCCAGCACTCTCCATGCAACAACAGTGCGATCTAGGCACTGCTGCGATATTACAGCTGCTGCCGCATTGTGCACTCGCTGAAACTTCTTTCTATGTGCAGTGCCAAGTACAGCATCCTGCAATGATCCAACAGGGAAGCGACTGAAACATTAATGACCATCAGCACAACCACGCTAAAACTAAGGAGGCATGTGCTACGTATACACACTAATGTGACTAAGGCAGAGCGCCAACCGACAGCCAGAATCTACAAAGAAAAAATCAGGACAGCCAAGGCCCAGAATGAACAAAGACTTGCAACGAAAGTCAAAGATAATTTTTAAAAAGTTTCTTCCAACACATAAACAACAAGAAAAAAACACAGGAAACAGTTGGTCCACTGAAGGGAGAAGACAGCAAAGAAGCAACAGGCACAACACAGACAAAGCAGAGCTAGGCAACACATTCTTTGCATCGGTCTTCACGCAAAAAGAAACTGCAGCAGCTCAACTGTCCAGTAACAAAAACAGATTCGAGATGAAATTCAACATTAGCAAAAATACAGTAAGAGATCACTTCTCCGAAGTTGAGTCCTTCCGGATTGGGCGGCCTAGAAGTCAAACAAACAAACAAACACATACAGTACACACATACATATATATACATATCACCAGGACTAGACAGACTACACCCCAGAGTCCTATAAAAAATGTAAAATGTAAAAAAAGTGTTAAAAAATGTTAAAAAAACGCAGACCCAAGTAACTTAATATCAATACCTGGGAAAATGCTGGGAAAAATAATTTAAAAACGGATCTGCCACCACAAAGGTCTTCATATGACATCTCAGTACTGTCACAACACCTGAATCCCGCTGAGAAAAGGGCCAGTTCTCCGACTTCAGAGAAGCAGCCCCCCCGCCCCCCCGGACCATCCTTCCTGGGCCTGCCCTGGCAATATGGGCAGGGAGCCCAGGAGCTCAAGCCCCCGGAGAGCAGGCAGCCTGGTGGTATTTTAGCAGTGACTCCCCCTGAGCCCTGAAGTCCAGCTTCCCAGACGAGCCCCTGCGTCCAGCTTTGCCCGCAGCAGCAACCCTTTGGGTTCCCAGGTAGCCCCTCCCTCCTGCTACAAAACTGGGACAGCCGCACTACGGGAAGACCAGCCGCAGGGCAGCCTCCCGTGCCCAGCCAGCCCAGCCCTCTCGTGCGTGGAGGAGAATTATTGCATTTCTTCCCTTCCCTTCAACCCTGTCGGATTCTCAGAGGCTGCCTGCCTGCAGTCTCCCTTGGTGAGGGTTGGCAGAGCTGCTTGGCCAGGAGAAAGTGACCGTCCGAAGGTCTTCAGCCAAGGCAGGGATGGAACTCACCCTCCCCCAATCTCTGGCCTTAAGCGCTGGGCCAGTAGCAAAGACTTGGGCCCCTGAAGCCCCCTGCGGCTGGGCAGAGGGCGTCCGTGCCAGGCGCCTCCCCAGGAGTAGCCCCTCCTGCTTCCTGCCATCTCCCTCTGGGTAGGGTGGCTCCCCTTCCCTGCCCTCCTCCCCCAGCCTTCCCCCTCCCTTTCCCACCTCAAAGGACCCCAACGCAACCTTTTTAATGCCATGCGGGAAACAAGCTGGGTCTTGCCACCAATGAAACGCAGCCCAGGGGGTGGGGCGTCCTCCCACTCCATGCTTAAGCCCCACCCATGTGGCCCCCAGCCCCCCCATTCTCATGCAAGGCATCCAGGGGACGAGAGGAGCCGGCCTTTTGCCTTCCCCAGACCTCCCCCCCAACGCAGACCCACAATTAACTTCGGCTGCACCTGCTTCCACCCACCCCCTTCCCGCCCCCGCCCTGCCTTGGCCTATGGCTGCCCTGCCAGGCCTCCGTCCCCACCGTCTCAAGCAGGGGCCAGAGTGGGACGGGGCCAGTTGGTAACAGGCAAGGCCCAGCCAGCCCCCCGGAGTCCAGAGTCCAGAGTAGGGGACTCTGCCCCACAGGACCAGAGCAGTGGTGCCCAAAGCCTCCGCACGTTGTCTTGTCTTCCTGATGCCCTGGAAGACCTGCCGCCTCCCCAGGGCCCGGCTGGTGCTCCAGGGGCCGCCGGTCTCGGGTCCTCCTCAGCGACCCCTTCTCTCTCGCACGCAGCTTTCACAGAGAGTGACCCCTTGAAGATTGACGTGTGGGAACGAAAACTGGTGGAGGTAAGGTGAGAGCTCTTCTACCTTGACACCTGGTCTGTTTAGAAGGTCTGGGCCTGTGATGGCAAACCTGGTGGCACGTGGAGCCGTTGCCCGAGCCCAGCTCCAGCGTGCATGGGTGTGCCGGCCAGCTGATTTTTGGCTCGCACAGAGGCCCCGGGAGGGCGTTTTTGGCTTCCAGAGAGCCTCCGGGTGGGGGTGGGGGTGGGGGAGGGCGTTTTTCCCCTCCCCAGCTGCAGGGGAGGAGCCTTTGGAGCCTGGGGAGGGCAGAAACACGAGTCCACTGGACCCACCAGAAGTTGGTGTTTCCAGCCCGCACAGGGCCTCTGGGGGTGGGGGAATCTGTTTTCGCCCTCCCCAGGCATAGAATTATGGATGTGGGCACTCACACGTGCATCTCTCTCGACACCCGAGAGGAAAAAAGGTTTGACATCACTGGTCTGGGCATTTCGGCTGCAAAGCTTAATCTTTAAAAACCAGCCCCTTCGGGTACATCTGCACAGAGGTGGGGGGGGGGCAGGAAAAATAATACCTAGAAACAGGGGGCAGTAGACATTGTCCTGGGGAGTTTTTCCAGCAAAGTAACAGAAGTGACATTGGAAATTTGGTGATAAGCAGATACTGTATAACAAAATGCTGCTCTCTCCCTCTCCCTCCCTCCCTCTGTCTCTCTGTCTCTCTCTCCCTCCCTCTCCCTCTGTCTCTGTCTCTCTCTCCCTCCCTCTCTCTCTTTCTCTCTCTCTCTCTCTGTCTCTCTCTCCCTCCCTCTCCCTCTCTCTCTCTGTCTGTCTGTCTCTGTGTCTCTCTCTCCCTCTCCCTCCCTCTGTCTGTCTGTCTCTCTCTCTCTCTCTCTGTCTCTCTCTCCCTCCCTCTCCCTCTCTCTCTCTGTCTGTCTGTCTCTGTGTCTCTCTCTCCCTCTCCCTCCCTCTGTCTGTCTGTCTCTCTCTCTCTCTCTCTGTCTCTCTCTCCCTCTCCCTCCCTCTGTCTCTCTGTCTCTCTCTCTCTCTCTCTCTCCCTCCCTCTCCCTCTCTCTCTTTCTCTCTGTCTGTCTCTCTCTCCCTCCCTCTCCCTCTCTCTCTTTCTCTCTGTCTGTCTCTCTGTGTCTCTCTCTCCCTCTCCCTCCCTCCCTCTGTCTCTCTGTCTCTCTCTCTCTCTCTCTCTCCCTCCCTCTCCCTCTCTCTCTTTCTCTCTGTCTGTCTCTCTGTGTCTCTCTCTCCCTCTCCCTCCCTCCCTCTGTCTGTCTCTCTCTCTCTCTCTCTCTGTCTCTCTCTCCCTCCCTCTCCCTCTCTCTCTTTCTCTCTGGCTGCTGAGCTGAAAGTCCCTCTCTTTGTTTCTTCCATGTGCTGCGGACAGTTTGCAGAGCGACTTTTAATCGACGTCACCGACAAATCTTGCTTTGATGAGCTCAACCGGGAGCTGAGGAAGGTGGACCAGAAACGCAGCACCCAAAGCCCGGAGAGGGTGAGCGGGGGGAGGGGTGTCCCCTGTTTGCCACCACAAAGCCACAGAAGGGAGGCCCGGGAGGGGGGCTGTGCGAGAGGAAGGCCGGGTGGGCTCTCAGTCCCCTCGCCAATTCCTCTCGCAGCCCCCAAGGCGGACCACGCAGCCTCTTGGTCCAGGGAAGAGGGGCTTGGCTGCCTCCACGGCTGGCCGTTCTCTTGGTGGAGGCTTCCTCGGTTCGGAGGTTCTTTCTCTCGACCCATCAAAACCAGCTCCTTTGTCATTCAGACCCATTTTGTCCCTCGGCCCGGTTCCTCCTCCCGGCCCTTACATTCAAGCTGCCCAGGATGACCCTCGCTTCTCTTGCAGCTGCAGAACCCGGGGGGCTCAGGTCCCTCTTAGAGTCCACTGAGGCAGCCGAATCCTTTTCTGGCACTCTGGTCACCCTGGTGGCCTGGTGGGCACGGCCTGAGTCTGAGCACTGAGGATCTGAGTACAGCTAAACACTGGACTGGCCTCTCGCTCCCACTGAAACATCCCACACTGGCCACCCGAACACACTGACCCGCCCTGAGCGCCACAGACCTGCCCCGACCCCAGCCTCTTGGCTGCCCTGAGCGGGGGCCCCTCCTTCCTTTCACGTCGCTCAGCCACCCTGCTGCCCACCCGGGCCAGAGGGTGGCCGGGTGGCGAGAGGGCAGCCTCTTCAGGGGCTTGGTGCTCTCTCTCCCCCTGCCGGAGCCCTCGGCCAATCGCCCCTCTGCCCTCTGCCCTCCACCACCATCTTACTTGAATCTCTGCTGCTGTGCAGATTCATCATTGTGCTGGACGTCTCTGGGCAGCTGGGAAAGTTCACTTCTTTGGCCGGAGCCAGAATGGGCTCAGCAGGAAGAAATCGCACGGAACCAGGCTGAGATTGCTGGGCAAAGAGCACTTGATTTGATGGGGGGTGGGGGTCGGCAGAGATTCTAGGTGGGCTTGAGAAGCACTCCCACCCATGTGGAGGCGATGTCAGGATGGGAGCCATGGCCTGAATGTAGGTGTGGCTGAACCAGGCAGTGGTAAGTCACGCATGGACGGAAGGGCTCAGGGGCTGTGACAGAAGGATCCCAGCGGAGGCTGGAAGACACAATCGATACGACACGGCACAAGTGGGCGGCAGGGGGGCAGCCACCAGAAGGCTCTGCTACCGCCCTGTGGCTGTGGGCGTGGCTTATGCGTTTCCTTTCAACATCTTTCAGTGCAAATTGGGTGCTCTGGGGTGCAGCACTGTTTTCGTTACCCCCACTGTGTCGTCCCCCCCCACCCCCCGTCCGGGCAGCAGCCCCACCCCTGGGTGTAGCAAACCCTTTAGACAGCAGGGTCAAGGTTCAGAAGGGTTTTGACAAACATGCCTGATACAGAGAAAGCGGCAAGAGTTTTCTCAGCAGGAGAAGTCAAAAGTGTGCGTGTTGGGGCAACCAGCTGTACACGCAAAAAAGGGGACCCAGGGAAGAGCAATGTGGTGGTCGCAGTCGGTGTTAGTGGGGGGTCAGAGGTCGACCTCAAGGTCACTGCCTTGTGGGGTGCCTCAGGGGTCGGTCCTCTCCCCCCTGCTATTCAATCTCTAAACCTAAAACCTATAACTGTAATTTAGTTTGCTAAATATTAGATTTGTTACTGTGTATTTTTTTTTTACCATTGTTGTGAGCCGCCCCGAGTCTGCAGAGAGGGGCGGCATATAAATCCAATAAATCTAATCTAATCTAATCTACATGAAACCGCTGGGTGAGATCATCCAAGGGCATGGGGTGAGGTATCATCAATATGCAGATGATACCCAGCTGTACATCTCCACCCCATGTCCAGTCAACTGTTCTGTCTGGGTCACTCCGGAAGCTATGACCAACCCAAAAAGATAAGCCAGACACACCAGTTGAATCCAAACACAGTTTTATCATGATAAAGAGAAAAGAAGCCAACAGAAAATGTCCTTACAAGTCAGGAAAGCACTGGGACTCCAAACAGATACACGAAGGCAATGGTCCATGCAGAAACACAGGATCCTTGATGACAAACGAGGCTGTTGCTAACAGGCACAAACCTTCCACGGGTCTTCAAGACTGTTGGGCCACGAGCCAGAAACAAAAACGCTGAGAGAAAAGGCAGATAACAGCAAATCCCCTTTGATAACACTCCACGCTGCCGAAAGAGTTTGCCTGCCTTATAAACCTTTCCCTGCTAATGAGGACCCCCCCCCCTTGGTGTTCCTCATTCACCGCTGATAATATCTCTTCAGTTGATTCCTCCTTTGATCTAGGCGTCTCTATCGCATACTAATGATAGCTTGTGCTTCGTCATCCAATGACTCCAAAGACTCCAGAGAATCCAAGCTACTTGCTTGAGAGAGCCCCTCCCCAGGGCTCCCAGGCCTTTCTTCCTCGTCACTTTCCTGACTGTAATCTCCCCTGTCTGACTGCCCAGAACTCTCCTCTTCGCTCTCAGCCTCCCCCGGGCATGGAGCCAGCAGAGACGCAGTTGGTCTTTGCTCTGACTCAGGCTGAACCACAACAGTCAACGAAGCAGTGGAAGTGATGTGCCGGTGCCTGGAGGCTGTTGGGGTCTGGATCGGTGTCAACAGACTCAAACTCAACCCGGATAAGACAGAATGGCTATGGGTTCTGCCTCCCAAGGACAATCCCATCTGTCTGTCCATAACCCTGGGGGGGAATTATTGACCCCCTCAGAGAGGGTTCGTAACTTGGGCGTCCTCCTTGATCCACAGCTCACATTAGAGCATCATCTTTCAGCTGTGGCGAGGGGGACGTTTGCCCAGGTTCGCCTGGTGCACCAGTTGCGGCCCTATCTGGACCAGGACATTCACTCATGCCCTCATCACCTCGAGGCTCGACTACTGTAATGCTCTCTACATGGGGCGACCTTTGAAAAGTGTTTGGAAACTTCAGATCGTGCAGAATGCAGCTGCGAGAGCAATCGTGGGCTTCCCCAGGTATGCCCATGTCACACCAACACTCCACAGTCTGCATTGGTTGCCGATCAATTTCCAGTCACAATTCAAAGTGTTGGTTATGACCTATAAAGACCTACATGGCATCGGACCAGAATATCTCCGGGACTGCCTTCTGCCGCACAAATCCCAGCGACCGGTTAGGTCCCACAGAGTTGGCCTTCTCCGGGTCCTGTCGACTAAACAATGTCGTTTGGCAGGTCCCAGGAGAAGAGCCTTCTCTGTGGCAGCCCCGACTCTCTGGAACCAGCTCCCCCCGGAGATTAGAACTGCCCCCACCCTCCCTGCATTCCATAAACTCCTTAAAACCCACCTTTGCCGCCAGGCATGGGGGAATTGAGATATCTCCCCTGGGCCTATACAATTTATGTATGGTATCTCCCGAGTCTGCGGAGAGGGGCGGCATACAAATCTAATTAATTAATTAATTAATTAATTAATTAATTAATTAATGGTGTGTGGGGTGGGGGTGGGTCAAAGGAAATTGTAATTCTTCTTTCCTTTGCGTTGGCCTCAAAGCTCCTCAAAGAGAAAAGGCTTGTGTGGAACAGCGGGAGGTGCGAAGGCCTTATTATTTCACAAATAAATGACGATGACAGCACAAACAGAATTTGGAATAATATGCCCCAACACACACCACACACACACACACACACACAGAGAGAGAAAGTAAAATTTGTTCCAGGGGTTTTGGAGAGCTGTAGCCATTTCTCCTTTATGCAGATCTTCCTGTATCAGTACTGCGGAGCGATCCTGCGCGCCTCCGACGACCCTCAGCTCATCCAGGTCCAGATCTTCACCCTCCTGTCCATGTGCCAGCGAGGAGCCCTGGAGGCAAAGGTGAGAGAGTGACCACCGCCCTCCGGCCTCTGAGCTGGGGAGAAGGGAAACCGTCCATCTATCTATCTATCTATCTATCTATCTATCTATCTATCTATCTATCTATCATCTATCTATCTATCATCTATCTATCTATCATCTATCCATCATCTATCTATCTCTATCTATCTATCTATCATCTATCTATCTATCTATCTATCTATCTATCATCTTTCTATCTATCTATCTCATCTCTCTATCTATCATCTATCTATCTATCTATCTATCTATCTATCTATCTATCTATCTCTATCTCTCTCATCTCTCTCTCTATCTATCTACCGGTATCTATCTATCTATCTATCTATCTATCTATCTATCTATCTATCTATCTATCTATCTATCTCATCTACCTACCTACCTACCTACCTATCTATCCTTCCTCAATCTATTTATTAGGCAGACACCTTAAAATTAACTTCTGTTCAAAAATGTCCCACAGAACACAAAATGTTGAAATATTTTGCTTTATTCTGTATTAGTATGTCACGTTTGACCGTTCTTCTCCTTGAGTTGAAATCCTTAGTTCTCTCTAGGGTTCAATTTGCAAAATCTTATTTCTTTTTTTAAGAATTGAAAACAATGGCCTGTGGGAAGGAGGCTGTCTCTGGCTCCACTGTCGGTTTGCCATCCCTTGCCCAGAAGTGCCACCACATTAGAGAAGTTGGCAAACGGCCACATTTTTAACTCAGAAAATGAAAGTCTCCAGTTCCATATAAAATCTGTAGATTGGAAAGATTGTCGGGTTGTTTAAAATATGAATAGAAGCGACATAACCATTTTCCTCAGTCTTTCTCTCTGACTTGTCTCTTTTGAAACAATATTCACTTCCAAACTCATATTTGTTATCATACCATCCTTCCTTGTTTAACTGATTGTTTTTAGCTTGGATTTTTGTGATCTGATTTACTATTTGATTTGAGAGATAAGCTGCCTAATCATAAACCATTCAAGACTATGTAATTTTAAAGATGCCATTAAAAGAAAGAAAGAAACCAATGAAACATCTCACTCCAGGAAATATAAAAATGATTTTCAAATCATATCACTTGTGCAAGTTCACAAATTACCCCAGCCTAGGGTCTACTGAAGAACCAATTTGTAATTTTAAAAAAATGTAAATAACTGTTTGGTTGGATGCTGCCTAGCTGCTATGTTTTATTTTCATAGTGTGTATTTTATGTATTGTATTGTATTTATTGTAATCTTCCTGGAGTCATGAAAGTGAATTAAGCAGCTAAATAAGTAAGTAAGTAAACAAACAAACAAATGCTTTCCTAAAAAGTATAGCAGGATTAGGGCCATGCAGATCTTGGGGAGGCAAGATACTTTCTTCAGAATAATTATTTCCTGGTACACTATGCAAAAAAACAAAAAAACCATGTTTCCTTGGGTGGCTCATTAGCAGTTTTGGGGGAGTTCTGGGGGACGGTTCAGCCAGGCAACTCAGGGCTCCGTGCCACCGTCTGCCACCGATTGCAAGGGGGGGGCACAGCAGGTTGGGTTGATGATGGACGGGAGGCAGAGCAGGGAGACGGGCCTGGCCTGAAGCTTTCCCTGCCTGGGAGCGCAAGACCCCTTGGAGGGAGGGAGGCAGACCTCCTACTCAGCCCCCCACCTCCTGCTCTTCCTCGGCAGGGCATCGCGGCTGCTTGTGGCCTGGCTGCCTCTCGCCACATGGATGAGGTTTTCAAGGCGCTGGACAGCTTCGGCAGGACCCTTTCCACCGCAGAGATCCCCGTGTCCAAGACCATCCAGGTAACGTCAGAGAAGCCAATGCTCAGAACGTCATTCACCCTCGATTTTTGGGGGACATAAATGTGGGCAGGGAAGCCTTGTTCTCGTGGGGCTGGACGGCTCCTGCCCTCCCGGCGTCTGCTCTGGCCCCTCCTCAGTTCTTTTGGGCCTGACCGGTCCTTGTGCCCTCACGGCCGCTAGGCTGCTGCCACGCTAGACAAGAAGGTCGGGAACGCGTGGCCTGACGGACAGCGGGGCTTCTTCTCTGCAGCTCTGCCAGAGGAACACCCTCCTGCTCTGCTACGGCCGCGTGGCCCTGGGCATCAAGGAGGAGGTCCTGCCACGCGTGGAGCTGATCATCGCCCGGCTGATCGAGTACTTCCTCATCGACCCCTCGGTGCGTTTTCCGGCTTTGAACCAGGGGATCTTGGCTTGGGTCACCGAACCTTCCTCCTTGCCTGAGAGGGAAACGAGGAGCCCAGCTCAGCCGAGGCCCTGGAGCCGGGCGGGGCTGCGATGGTGCGGGCAGGGCTGCTGCCCTTTGGGTTTGCCTGCTTCCTCGTCCGTGGAAAGGTTTCCTGCTTATCATTCCTGCTGATGTTTGTTTGTCTGCTTGTTGGTTTGTATTTGTATGACACCCTCTCCGAGGACTCGGGTCGGTTCACAGCATATACAAAACCAGAACAATAATATAAATCCAATTAATAGATGTTTCAGTCTGCGTCATCAGAAGCCTGACAGGCCCAACCGGGGGGGGGGGATTCCACTCGGTATCCCCATTTCCTGGGGGCCAGGACAGTGTAATAAAGTGGGGGACACAGGCCAAGGAGAGCAGTACAAACGCCTGCTGGCGCCATCCGCTATTGTCATTGATGTCTTTATTTATTTATTAGAGTTGAAAGGGACCTTGTAGGTCATCTAGTCCAGCCCCAGTCCTCCTCTTCCCTCTTGTCAGCCTCATGAAACAGCCATGCTGAGTTGGGGGACCCAGCAGGTTTCTGGGCAGCAAGAGGAGAAGACCTTTTGTGTAAGAGGGTTCCCCAGCCAGAAGGACCATCTCTGGGAAGTCACTTGCCTTTTGAAGGCTGTGGAGGGTCCCGGGCTTGGCAGAGCTCCTCTGTGGGCCTGTTCCCCGACCGGGGGTTTTCACCAGGACGTCTGAGCCATTTCCCGCTTCCGGCTGTAGGACCTGAACCTGAAGAAGAGCTTCCTGATCGCTGTGCTGATGCTGCTGGAAGCCATCACAGCCACGGGCAAGGCCGGAGCGCTGAGGCTGCACCCAAAAGCACACCTGGTGGAGTGCCTGATAGTAAGTAGGCTGCCTTGCCCCCTAGATTTAGGGGGTGCCACGGTTAGGATGCGGCATCGCCTGCTGGCTCTACCCACAGCCTGGAGTTTGACCCTGATGGGACTCAAGGTTGACTCAGCTTGGAGTGGGCTGGCGACACTTCTGGAGGCCCACGGTGGGCCCGCTGGACAACCCCTGACCCACTGGGCCATCCTTTTAGAGCTGATTCTGTGTCCAATTCTCAATGCTTTCGATAACGACAGCGTTTCTAATATGCAGGAAAAGCCCTTTAAAATCGTCTCCCTGGAGAGCCAATCGGAGTAGAGCTGGGAGGGGCCTTGGGGGGTCTCCTTCCACACCGTTTCAAGCAGGCCGCTGTCCAACCTGTTCTTAAAAGCCTCCAGGGATGAAGCGCTCAACAACTCCGGGAGGCAGTTTCTGTTCCACTGCTTAATTGTGCTCACTCCTCTCCTGGATTCCTTCCCACCCTTGGTTTCTTGCCCCTGAGGCTTTGGAAAATAGCGCTTCCCTCTTCTTTGTGGCGTCTTCTCAAAAACTGGGACCCAGCTATCAGTCCCCCCATCTGTCCGTCCGTCCCCCGGGGCCCTTCTTTTCTCCAGTCGGGCCAAACACAAATCCTGCAACTACTCTTATGTTTTAGTCTCCAGGCTTTTAATCATCTTGGTTGCTCTTTTTTGCACTTTTTCCAAAGGCTCAACGTCTTTTTTGTAACGTGGTGACCAAAACTGGTTACAGTAGTCCAGGTGTGGTTTTATAAAGTGCCACTGATGCTTCCCGTGGTTCTGTTTCTGTGCCTCTGTTTGTGCAACCACGGCTTGTATTACCTTCTCTGGCTACCGCCACACACTCCGGGCTCATGTCTAAGGGATCGTCCACTGGGACCCCAAGGTCCCTCTCGCAGTTATTGTTTTTGACACAGGGTTTCTTCCCTGCTTTTTTCCACATTCAGTTTCATTTTGTTGGGTGGAGCCCATTCTTCAAGTCTCAAGATCTTTGTGGATCCTGAGCTTGTCTTCTGGGGTGTTGGCTATTTTTGTCACCTTAATTTTTGTCACCTTAATGTCATCTGCAAATTTGATGAGTTCCCCTTCTATTCCCACACCTAAGTCGTTTATGAAGATATTGAAGAGTGTTGGGCCCAAGACAGAACCTTATGGGACCCCACTGCTTAGTTCCCTCCATGCATATGTAGCACCATTAAGGGCTACTCATTGAGTGTGGTTTGTCAGCCCGTTACAAATCCATGTGGTGCTGAAGCTGTCTAGCCCACATTTCTCTAGCCTCCCAAAAAGTAGGTTGTGGTCTACTTTATCAAATGCCTTGCATTTAAATATACTATGTCCACAACATTTCATTGGTCTACTAATTTAGTCACTTTGTTGAAGAAGGAATTAAGATAAGTTTGGCATAATTTGTTTTTAACAAACCTGTGCTGGCTGCTAATTACAACTTTACGTGTTTGTAGTTGTTCACAGATCTCCCCCCTCTCCCCCCAGTATCTTCCCAGGTATTTTTTTGTAATTCGATTTTTTTATGCCGCCCTTCTCCTTAGACTCAGTGTATTGATGTTAGACTGATTGGTCTGTGGTGTCCTGGGCCCGTTTTGTTTTTTGTTTTTCCCCCTTTTTGGAAGGTGGGAGTCACATTGGGTCTTTCCCAACCCTCTGGCAATTCCCCGAAGCTCCCAAGATTTCCTAAAGATCTGATACAACGGTTTCTGAAATAACATCTGTCGGTTCCTTCAGAACTCTGGGATGATTTGTATTCATTAAGATCAGACAGGGGTTCTCTGGCCCTTTTTTTTGAGGCGGGGTGGGGGTAATTTTAACTTTTTATTTCTAGTCTGTCTTTCACAGTTCTATTTTTGGTAGATTGGGTTATAATTTCTTTTTTCACAAAAACCGATGCAAAAAATGAATTAAGCAGCCCTGCTTTCTCTCTGCTGCCCATTCCTTCCTTGCCGTCTTCCCTCCTTAGTGGACCGACTGTTCCCTTGTTGTTATTTTTGACTTTTGTTGCAAGTCTTTTCTTGTTGTTCTTGCAAGTAATGAATATTGAACTGTAGAGTACAGTCAATCATCAGGAGTTGACAACATGAAATGAAATATGCATTGGCATCAAGTATTTTACGATAATTTTTATAAAATGTTTCAGAAAATCTGCAAAATGTCAATACCACGGCATTCACAGGTGTCAGGACACAGTCTGTAATTTAGTCCACTTGCTTTGCTTCATTTGAAGTGCTTTGTTTTGCCCACTTAAAGGTTACGTAGAGACAAACCAGAGAGTCTTAGTAGAGATACAATTTCAGCCTAACTCGCCTTACAGAGCTGGGGGGTTATGCTGTTAGCCTGTGAGGGGTAGGCAGATGTCCGTCTCTAGGTCCTTGGAGGCCACCCAGGTGAGTGGGCCTCTCCGACTGACCCCCCCCCCAAACTCTCTTGTTCTGGCTGGCAGGTGCTGATCGAGAGGGAGCCCACCCACATCCTGGGCAGCACAGTGCGTCAGGATGCCATGTATATCGCTAAAGAACTCAGGTAGCGGAGCGGGGGACTCACTTCCTGCAGGTGGCGGGGTGGGTGGGGGGCGTGATTCTCTACATCCAAGAGCGCCCTGCATAGTAACCCACTGGCTTCCTTTGAGGAGACTGTGTGCAGCTTAGCATCTCGCCTAGGAGGTCAGGAGTGTGCGGGAGGGGCAGAGGAGCGACATTTTAGCCCTTTCCATGGACAGTCTGGCAATAAGCCAGAGGAAGTCAGTGAAATTGTAAATTGTTCCATTTGTTTCCTAGTCGTTGAAGTGTAAGACAGGAATTAAACAGAGCAAAGGCAATGCCAGATTGATGGCCTCCCATAAATGGCAAACTGCCCATGAATTGAGGCTCTCCTGTCCGCCGTGCCTGATAAGTGACCACGGGTACAGGTTGAAATGCGTGTGGCCCCGTCTTCTGTGGAGATCCAATTTCTGTGGTGGGGGAGGTGGCGGGGAGAAAAGAGTCCAAAGTGCGTCAGATTATTTTCCAATAACAGACCTGGGACCAGACGTGTCGTCCGAAGTGGGGCAGAGGAGGGTTAGTGTTGGGTCCGGGCAAGAGGCAGCTCCATCTTCCTCTCGGGAGGGGGGGCCCTTCCTGGGGGGAGCAGCCCTGGCTGGGACGTGCTTGGGAGAAAAGGGCAGGAATCCCACCGGTCAGGTCCCTCCGAGAGGAACTCCCGGTGTCCAGAGCCGAGAGTGGGGCCCTTGTGTTGCACTCAGGACTCAGACGCAACGTCTTCCTCTTCACTTTGAAGTTGAAACCCGCTGGGCCCAGTCGTGTGCATTTCGTCCCTTCTTGTGGCAGCTAAATCTCTGGTGTGTTTCTGTCCCATCAGCCACCTGAAGCCTCTCCTTGAGCCGGAGAAGAAGTCCAGCCTCCTTCATGCTTCTTTCAAGAGCGTCTTCTGCCTGGCCCCAATGGAGGTCCTGGAAGGACAGTCTTCCCGAGTCAAGAAGGCATCCGACATAACGGTGAATCCTCTCCGAGTGCCTTATCCAAACCCCCCTTGTTTCCCAGGCTGGGGGGGCTTTTGCCACAGAGGTTAGGACTCTGCTTGGGTAATCTGGCCATAACAAGATGCAAAACGTTGCATAAGCGTCCAGATTTATTTTCCAACTTCACATGGAATTACAGAGGAGCAGGAAAGGGGGGGGGACAAAGTTGGTTATGGAGGTGCCCTTGGCTAAGTACTGTCCGGTTATGGCGATGACCTCTGAGGTGTGGGAGGTGGGTGCCTTCCCTGTCTTTTCCCATGGACTTGTCTGGGGCTCCTTTGGCCTGAACATCTCAGGGCCCAAGTTACTCCCTGCTATTTTTTTTTCCCAATAAGTGTTATTCATTTTTTTGGTCTTTCAACATCTCGTGTCGTTTGCTTTTTGAGTTTCATACATCCATACAATCATCTTAATAATACATTTTTTAATGGTTACAATGCATTATCATTTCATTTCTCATACATTACTCATATTTCTTTTCAATTTAATATCTATTAATCTTCTTCCTCTTTTATTTTATTTCTTTTTTAATACTCTTTTCTTCCCCTCTTTTCTTACTCTTCTGCCTTTCTGATTGTTAGATGTGGTCTTTCCCCAAATTTGTAAATTTCTAATATACATGCATACGTTTCTAATTTTCAAATATTTTATTTCCCCATAACATTCTTACTCTTTAATGCAAACTAATTTTATCTTCTTAACAATTAATTCTATCACTTTATTACTTATCACCTTATCAGTTCAAAACTAATTTTTATCTTTTATATCCCATACAAAATACATTTCAACATTAACAATTTTCAATTTTTGTATTTTCTAATGTTATTTTATAGTTTTATTTCTACATACTGGTTCATACATACAAGTTATTTGTTCCGCATTATAACTCTTCTATAACCCTAGCTTATATTCAAGTGTTATTTTTTATTTCTATCACCACAAAAACAATTTATTCAAAATTATTCAATTCCATTATACTCATTTAACGTGCACATTCTTATTCTTTTTTTATCCCTTATCTTTTACCCTATTTTAGATCCTCTTGTCTTTTTCTTTTTGAGTGGCCTCCTCCAAACTTTGTTCAACTCTTTCGTTTCTATTCTTAACTCCTTTGCAACACTTTCTCTCCCCCCTTCCCCCCCCCTTTGTTGTTTTATTTTCGTGTGGTTTGTTCTTCTCTGACCTCGGAGGGAGGGTCCCGGGGGTCCCTGCTGGGCGAATGAATGTGCCTGGCGGGGACAGGGAGGGTGGGCGCCCAGGGCTTGTGGGGACAGGGGTCCCTCGAGGGGTCTCACCTGCCCACTTGTGCCTCAGGCCTTCTACCGGCAGACGGTCGGCTGCTTCGAGGAGATGCTGCAGGCTCTGCTCCTGGAGAACCCACAGCCCAGCGAACTCAAGCACATGATGCAGGTAGGCGGAGGGAAGGGCTGGGGGGGGGGATGTCAGAGCCCCCCCTCCAGGGCATTCCTGACACGGGCGTGGGGCGAGGTTCACCTGGGTTGCATTGGCCTGGTGGGTGTTTTCCCCACCTCTGCTAGTTATTTTAGTGAGGGAGGCCGAGGCAGTCACTCCCAGGCAGCGGCACAGAGTTATGGGTCCCTTTTAAAGACGTATAGAACAGTGGGGGGGGGGGGGCTGCTGCCTCTGACCCTCCCGGCACTGGCCACCCCACTTGATGACCCAAATGGCTTCTTTGGTACTAGGAAACGGGCGCTTCTCTGGGCTTAATGGACCATAGAGAAAGGAGGCCAGGGTCCCAAGAGCAGGGGTCAAGCAGCCCCGTGGCCACTCTCAGTGGACGCCGCTGGCGAGGATTTGGGCATGGGGGAGGGGAGGGGGGTGCTCCTGCCTTCGAGAGGCCAGTCGACCGCTTGCCGCTCTTCGCTCCTCAATTAGTGCCACGTTTCAAAGATCCAGCTCGTGTCCAGAGCTCCTCCGCGCGACAGGGAAAGGCTCAGCCGCCCTGAGAGATCCAAACACAGAGACGATGGAAGAGACGAGTGCTGGTCCAAACAGCGCCACTGAGATGCCCAAGCCCCAGAATCCTGGGGGGGGACCCGGCATATTTCGGGCCCTTGTTACCTTTCCGGTTCCACGGAGTCGACCGGCTCTAGGCAGGCTGGACCCAACGCACGGTCGTATTGTGGCAATTTTGAAAAGACGCCCTGTGGTTTCTTTTTCCCCTCAGTTTTTTCAGCTTCATATTTAAGATTTTCAGCCCAGGACAATTTTTTCCCCTTGGGATGTTCACCTTATTTACATTGCAAAATTACATTCAGCTCTCAAGTGGACCCAGCATTGATGCTTTTATGGTTTTTAAAAAATTATTTATTCAATTTATTTGCTGCCCATCTTGTTTCAAAGCGAATCACGGCGGCTTACAGCATTAAGACCATTACAATTATAAAAGTTAAATATTTCCAAAGCAATAAAATGGAAACGGCTTCATTGTTTTTTGGGAAGCTTTTTTCAATTTCACCCTCCCCCCAAATGTGTGCCTCTATGCCTTTCTCCTTATTAATTGTGACTATTAATTGGATTTGTATGCCACCCCTCTCCGCGGACTTCTTCCCTGCATGTGCTCCACTGTGACGGCCACTTTCTTCTCCGACAGCTCATAGAACCGTGGATGGTATCAAAGTCCCATCATGTGCGTGAGAGGGCTGTGGAGACAGCCATGAAACTCTTGAAATTTGTGGCGGATCGCTTCCACCACGACGTGAGTATCCACCGATTGAGCCGCTCGCCTTCCGAATATTTGGAGCTCCCTCTCTCCTTAAGAGGCTCAGGCACAGGACAGAAGGCTGCCCGCTCGGACAGGCGGCCCTCCTTTTAAAGTTGCCACTTGGTGGGGCTTCCAAGGCAGCCTTCTCTGTGGCAGCCCCACCCACACAACCCTGTCCACTGTTTTCTCCTGCCTTCCAGAGCAGGGCCAAGTGCTTTGAGATTGGGCGGCATAGAAGCCGAATAAATAAATAAATAAATATGAATGAATGAATGAATGAACGAACAAACGAATGAATGAATGAATAAATAAATAAATATGAATAAACGAATGAATGAATGAATGAATAAATAAATAAAAATAATCTCCCCAAACGCTGGCCCATGGTCCGGCACTGGTCTGGGGCACACCAGAAACTTGTCCGCGCAAACGAGCGAAACCCCACCCACGGGATGCAGGCGGCACACGAAGCCACACCCTCCCCGGTCTGGGGGGAACCTCCCTCCCCATGGAACCAGTCCTCGGGGTCCCAAAGATGGAGGGGGCTGTCTTTTCGGGTGCTAGCTCTGGCAAGCAGGGGACACTCCTCGAAAGGCCATGTTGGCAGAGAAGTCCGATCAACTGCCGTTCCAGCCTGGACCCATTTCCCGTCCTGCCCCCAGCCCCCCCACCCCTGAGCAGGAGGAGGCGGGATCTGTTCTTACTCAGTCAACTGCCACAATTGCACTGGGGGGGGGGAGCAAAGCCACTTAGTCTTTGGGCCCTTAGGAAAAAAGATAGGTGGGTTGGAGCAAGAGGACAGGAGCCGATGCAGAGAAGGCCCTCCTCCCCAGAATAATCAGGCTGATGGGACCAGTAGCATGCCCTCCCTGCTGGCCTGAGTGGGACCGACCGGCCAATCCCCGTGGGGTGAGAGAGTCCCTCAAGTAAGCAGGACCCACGCCATGAAGGCTATCACCACCTCCTCGAATGACGGAGCAGACTGGCAACCAGGGGTGGGCTACTGCACGGACGGACAGACAGACGGGGGGGACGCAGTGGTGTAGCGAAAACGGAGCTCCACCCCAGAGCACCCAATTTGCCCTGAAAGGCGTTGAAAGGAAATGCATAAGCCCCGCCCACAGTGTGGTAGTAAAACGTTTGGCAAAACCCTTTCCTGCTGGCAACCAGTGCAGTGGTGCTCCTGCTGCCGCTCTGCCGTTTTGCCCTCTGAGCCCAGCCTCTCCCTTGTGCCCCTGGAAGGTTTGCCAGCTTGTGCCACCCGGTAGGCAGAGGGCCCGGACTGGCTTCAGGGAGGCTCCGGTGGCCGTCCGCCTGTGGACGTGGGGTGCTGCCCAGGGGTCTTGTCTGGAGCCTCTCAGACAAGGTCCTGGCACAGGAGTCGGCTATGGAACATCCAGAGCCCCCCTCGGTCCCAATCCTTCTGGCTCCCCCTTGTTTCTGCAGCTCTCCCGGGAGTTTAACAAGTTGGCCCACCTGACGGCCCTCTTGATTGGCCTGTGCAATGACCAGATGCCGCGCGTCAGTTCATTTGCCGTGCAGGGAGTCAGCTGCCTCTATGAGATCTTGCTGCACCGCAAAGGTGAGGCCCGCCACGCTCACGGCCTCTTGCTGGCTCAGAGGGGGCCTGCGTGGGGCAGATTCCTCTTGGAGCCCTGGGGGGAAGGAGCTCAGCCCGGGGGACACCAGGGCCCCAGCCGGCCAGCCCTGAGCAACGTGGGTGACGGTAACGGCAGCCGCTCCCTTCCGCTCCAGGTCTGAGGACCAGCAAGCAGAAGAAGCGGAAGTGGCCGAGGAAGAGGAGCGTCCGATCCCAGGAGGAAGACAGCCTGGCCAGCCAGTCGCCGGGCAGCAGTTGGCAGATAGCAACGGTACTGTGGAATGTAACTGGCCCCCCATTTATGACTGCGTCAGTCCCATTTTATGAACCTTTGTACAGTGGTCATTAAGCAAAAGCAGCTTCCCCCGATGGACGTTCTCTGGCTGGAAATAGGCAGAAATAGGTCCCGAATTGTAGTCACAAGGCTGCAGGATGCTACAAGCAGTTGTAAATGCCACTCCATCTTGTGAGAGCTCGACTGACCCACCTCAAGTCCTGATTAGCCTGCAGGAGGCTCTTCCGTGTCCCCTTGGGTCTCTCTCCGGAAAGGGCCCAAGGTTACCTGTGCGGGGGGGAGGGGGCTCTGGCCCCATGGAAATGGACCGCGATGGACGCCTGCCAAATCCTGTGCTCCTCTTTGTAGCATTGCGGTGACCAGCTCTTCTCCGTTCAACTGACCAACCTCCTGCTCTCCGTGCTGGACTACCTGAGAGGCTCCGGTCCAGAGGTCCTGGTGGCGGCGGAAGAGGTCCTCAGTGCAGTTCTGCAGAACCATGCCATGAAGGTGGAAAGGGTGAGGAGGGGCTTCAGCTGCAGCCCCCTCCCCCTTACTCAGATTTTTCCTGCCACTTCAAACCCAGGAAACGCTTCTGGGCCAGCGTCCTCCCCTCCGACTGTGACTGACCCCAAGCAGGTCTGACCTCCCGCTATTCCCACCCACCGCCTGGGTGGACCCAAAGAAGTCCTCTTCCTCCTCCTGGCCTCCTCTACTCCAAGCAGCCACGGGCACCACTCGGTTGCAACGGATTCCGGTCACAGGAAATGCCCCCCCCCCCCGGCTGTGGAGGGACCTGGCCTGTAGCTATCGGGCCAACTGATGCCCCCCCCCCCCCCCGTTTCCTCCAGAAAGCAGCTCGCCTGGAGAGGATGGCCCAGATCCTGCCCCAGCATAGGGCCTGTCAAGGGGGAAGGAAGGAGACTGGACCAATAGGGCTGAGGCTTCCTTAATGCCACTCTCTCACCTCTACCCCCCCCCCATGCCACAGGCGGCACATTCCAAGCAGGCGGGCAGGCAGAGCAGCCACGATGCCAACAGCCTCCGAGTTTACACACAGCAGAGTTCCCTGAGTGACCCTGGCAGGACGGCCCTTTGGCCGCTGGTGAAGGAGCGGTTGGGGGGAGGGAATTGCCCAACGGGCTGGAGCCCCATCTAGGCTGTGACGGGGCAGCTGCAGCCTGGGAGAGTCTGGAAGAGAAGATGACCAGAGACAGGGGGGGGCAGAGGAAGAGAGCTGAGAGCCCCCCCCTGGACCACCTTGGGTGCCGGAGGGAAGGGGAGGGGAGGCCTGCCACCAGCCCCTCCCTCAATGAAGGAGATGCTGGCCTTGTTTGTGGCTGCTCCTTCGTCAACTGGCCTGCCTGGAAAAGCTGAAGCAGAGACGGGCCAGGCAGCCTCCCCCCTCCCAGGGCCCCCCAGGGAGGCCAAAGGCCCCGGTCCGTGTGGTCAATCTACAGGGATCCACAAGCTCTTTTGGGGGGGGGGGGCAGCTGCTAAACTCAACGTTTCTTCCGCGGCTGCAGGTCAGCGATGTCGTCGCGGGCATCTACCTGTGCTTGCAGCCCGGCCAGGCTTCCTGCTGGACCCGCCGGGTGGTGCTGCGGGCGCTAACCATGATGATCCCCTGCCGCCTGGAGGAGGTCATCCAGAGCTGCCTCTCCTACTCCATTCCCCTCAACAGGTGAGGCCCCTACGTTGCCCCGCAGGCTCCAGCTCTCCTCCGGGGGGCCCTCCACCCCCCCTTTTAGCGACTGTCACTCCCCTGTGGCTGCTTATTCCCCAGGCAGGCCAACGAGCTCTGGACAGCCATGGCCTCCAGCCCCAAGGTGGCTGTGCAAATCCTGCACCTCTTGCTGAAGAACCTGCAGGTGAAAGACCCTTCTGGGGTCAGAGAAGAGAGCACGACCACATCGCTGGCGGTAGGTGACGGCCCACCCGCAGCTCTGCGGGGCCCAATGCCTCTCCCCACTGTCTCTCTCCCCCCCCCTGCTGTTCCCAAGGGGGAAAGGCAGCCATGGCGTTAGCTTTGCCTTTGGGTCTGGGCCCTGCCGAGGCTCCGTATCAATGGAGCTGCTAACTAAATCTCAGCCTTATAAAGGCAACAAATGCCGCACTCGGACAGCGAATCAGCCCATTTCACATGGCAGGTGCTGCTGCTTGAATCTTTGCTCAGACAGGAGGGGGGGCAGGGGGAGGGGGGGGCTCCAGGATCTGGACAAATTTGCCCTGGGTGGGGAGGGGGCTGCCCTCCCCCAGAGTCAGACGGAAGTTGCCCATCCCTGCCACCGTCTGCAGCCTGGCTGCCTTTTGCCCCTGTCAAGACTTCTCCGGGGCTCAGCGCCCCCCCCCCCCGCCCCTGCTACACACACTGACCTGTGACAATGAAGATCGCTGGCACTGGTCCCCATTGGGGCGACGGCCTGGCCTGCCCCCCCCCCCAGCTGCCGACCCTTGCGTAGTGCTTGCAAGCTGGGGCAGCCGAGTGCAGCCAAGGGTCCACTGCCCTCCCCTTTCTGAAGACCTGTCTAAGGTTTATTTTTTAAAGTTAGGAAATGCACAGGACTAGGAGAAAAATAACCATGTATTACATAACCTACATACTATGTAACTTGTACCATATGCTTAGAAATGTCGGTCGTAGGTTCTGGCCGTTAAGTCAAAGGCCAGCTGTGTCCCTCGCCTGGGGGGCAAGGGGCGAAGAGGAGGAGGGGCTGCCCGGGGGCCTCCTCCTCCTCTGAGCGGGGCACCTCCCCCTCCCCATTCCCCCCCACCAGGCCATGAACGTCATCTACGAGACCTTCCGCATCCCCGGCTACCGGGCAGCCCTGGCCGAGATGCACCTGCAGCTCTTCATCCCGCTGCCTGAAACAGGTGCTCTACGTCATGCAGCTAGACCTGCCCGAGGCCCTGAAGGCCAGGCAGGACCTCATCCTGAGGGAAAGCCCCACAGCGCTCACCTTCCAGAGGTACCGAAAGGGGAAACACACACACACCGCTCAGCCCCTGATTGTACCCCCCCACACCCAGACAGAGCGGGCTACACAAGGGCAGGTGGGCCTCTGACCTTCATGTCCCCCCCTTCCCAGAAAGCCCCCTGCTGGCCCGGTCCTGGATTCCCGATGGGATGGAGGGAGAGAAGGAGGGAAAGGGGGAGAGAGAGGGAGAGAGGGAGAGAGGGAAAGAGGGAGAGGGTGGGAGAGAGAGGGAGAGAGGGAGGGAAAGGGAGAGAGGGAGAGAGAAGGAGGGAAAGGAGGAGAGAGAGGGAGAGAGAGAGAAGGAGGGAGAGGGAGAGAGAGGGAGAGAGGGAGGGAAAGGGGGAGAGAGAGGGAGAGAGAAGGAGAGAGAAAGAGAGGGAGAGAGAGAGAGAGAGAGAGGGAGGGAAAGGGGGAGAGAGGGAAAGAGGGAGAGGGTGGGAGAGGAGAGGGGAGAGAGGGAGGGGAAAGGGGGAGAGGGAGAGAGAAGGAGGGAAAGGAGGAGAGAGAGGGAGAGAGAGAGAAGGAGGGAAAGGGGGAGAGAGGGGAGAGAGGGAGGGAAAGAGGGGGAGAGAGGGAGAGAGAGAAGGAGGGAAAGGAGGATGAGAGGGAGAGGGAAGGAGAGAGAGGGAGAGAGAGAGAGGAGGGAAAGGGGGAGAGAGAGGGGAGAGAGGGAGGGAGGGAAAGGGGGAGAGAGAAGGAGGGAGAGGGAGAGAGGAGGGAGAGAGGGAGAAGGAGGAAGAGAGAGAGGGAGAGGAGGGAGAGAGGGAGAGAGAGAAGGAGGGAGAGGGGAGAGAGAAGGAGGGAGAGGGGGAGAGAGAAGGAGGGAGAGAGAGGAGAGAGGGAGAAGGAGGGAGAGGGAGAGAGAAGGAGGGAGAGAGGGAGAGAGAAGAGAAGGAGGGGGGAGACAGAGGGAGAGAGGGGGAGAAGGAGGAAGGAGGGGGGAGAGAGAGGGAGAGAGAAGGAGGAGGAGATGGAAGAGAGAAGGAGGAGAGAGGGAAGAGAGAGGGAGAGAGAAGGAGGGAGAGGAGAGGAGAGAGAAGAGGGAGAGGAGGGAGAGAGAAGGAGGGAGAGAGGGAGAGCGAGAGAGAGACGGAGAGAGAAGGAGGAGACGAGAGGGAAGAGAGGGAGGAGAGGAAGAGAGACGGGAGAGAGAGAAGGAGGGAGAGGAGAGGGAGGAGAAGAGAAGGAGGAGGGAGAAGGAGACAGAGGGAGAGGAAGGGAGAAGGAGGGAAGGAAGGACGGGAGGAGAGGGGAGCAGAGAGGGAGAGAGAAGGAGGGAGAGAGGGAGAGAGAGGAGAGGGAGAGAGGGAAGGGAGGAAGAGAGGAGGAGAGGAAGAGGAGAGAGAAAGGCAGGGAGAGAGGGAGAGAGAATGAGGGGAAGAAGAGGGAGAGAGAGGGAGAGAGAAGGAGGGAGAGGGAGAGAGAAGGAGGGAAAGAGGGGGAGAGAGAAGGAGGAGAGAGAGAAGAGGGAGAAGGAGGGAGAGAGAAGGAGGGAGAGAGGGAGAGAGAGAGAGAAGGAGGGAGAGAGAGGGAGACGGAAGAGAGGGAGGAGGAGGAAGAGAGAGGGGAGAGAGAGAATGAGGGAGAGGGAGGGAGAGAGAAGGAGGGAGAGAGGAGAGAGAGGGAGGGAGAAAGAGAAGGAGGGTGAGGGGGAGAGGGAGAGAGGAGAAGGAGGGAGAGAGAAGGAGGGAGGGAGAGGGGGACGAGAGAGGGAGAGAGAAGGAGGGAGAGGGAGAGAGGGAGAAGGAAGAGAGAGAGGGAGAGAGAGAAGGAGGGGGGAGGGAGGGAGAGAGGGAGAGAGAGGGAGGGAGAAAGAGAAGGAGGTGTGAGGGGAGGAGAGAGGGAGAAGGAGGGAGAGAGAAGGAGGGAGGGAGAGGGGGAGAGAAGGAGGGGGAGGGGAGGGAGGGAGAGCGGGGAGAGAGAGGGAGAGAGAAGGAGGGAGAGAGGAGAGAAGGAGGAAGAGAGAGAGGGAGAGAGAGAATGAGGGAGGGGAGGGAGAGAGAGGGAGGAGAAACAGAAGGAGGGGGTGGGGGAGACAGAGAGAGAGGGAGAAGGAGGGAGGAGAAGGAGGGAGGGAGAGGGGGAGAGAGAGGGAGAGAGAAGGAGAGAGGGAGAGAGGGAGAAGGAGGAAGAGAGAGAGGGAGAGAGGAGAGAGAGAAGGAGGGAGAGAGAGAGAGAGGAAGAGAGGAGGGAGAGAGAGGGACGAGAGGGAGAGAGAGAAGGAGGGAGAGGGAGAGAGAAGGAGGGAGAGGGGGAGAGAGAAGGAGGGAGAGAGGGAGAGGGAAGAGAGGGAGAAGGAGGGAGAGAGAAGGAGGGAGAGAGAGGGAGAGAGGAGAGGGAGAGGAAGACGAGAGGGAGAGGAAGAGAGGGAGGAGGAGAAGAGAGAGGAAGAGAGAGAATGAAGGTGAGAGGGAGGGAGAGAGAAGAGAGGGAGAGAGGGAAGAGAGAGGGAGGAGAAAGAGAAGGAGGGGGAGGGGGAGGGGAGGAGAGAGGGAGAAGGAGGGAAGAGAGAAGGAGGGAGGGACGAGGGGGAGAGAGAGGGAGAGAGAAGGAGAGGGAGAGAGGAGAGAGGGAGAAAGGAGGACGAGAGAGAGGGAGAGAGAAGAGAGGAGAGGGAGGGAGAGGAAGGAGGGAGAGAGGGAGAGAGAGGGAGGGAGAAAGAGAAGGAGGTGTGAGGAGGGAGAGAGGGAGAAGGAGGGAGAGAGAAGG